>NC_052505.1:1863221-1968399 GCF_014356525.2 Nilaparvata lugens
GAGCTGGAGTATCCTCTACTGGAAGGTACGATTTGAGTCGAGGTATTGTGAGTTTGAGGCAAAATTGATACTGTATCATATTGTGGATTGATACTGTATCTTGTGAATTGATACTGTATCATTGTGGATTGATACTGTATCATTGTGGATTGATATTGTATCATTGTGGATTGATACTGTATCATTGTTGATTGATATGTATCCTATTGTTGATTGATACTGTATCATTGTGGATTGATCCTTTATCATCTACGACTGGAGTCGTACGATTTGAGTCAAGGTTGTGAGTTGAGCCTAAGGCACAACTTACACTTACGCGACTCAGGTCGAGAAGGACTCGATCTAGTCGAGAGCATTTGTTTCAAATGGTGACAGTCGCGGAGACTAGAATCGACTGGTCTGAGTGTCCCCATTTGGAAACACATGCTCTCGACTAGAGTCGAGTCCCCTCGACCTGAGTCGCGTAAGTGTGGAGTTGAGCCATGACTACCTCGGCTCAAATCGTACGACTCCAGTAGAGGATACTCCAGTCTCTCGACCTGACGACTTTCTTGCTCATGTCACTACTTCAGTTCCATGCTTCTCCATTTTCTAACCTTACTTTATCAAAAATATAAGATCTAATTTGCATGTAACCAATATTATAATAATTATTAATATGAATATATGTCTTATTATTCCTATTATTGTCTCATCTGAAATGATAAACATTACTTTCATGAAACATAACCTCACTTTCATTAAAAATGCACGGTACTACGCAACTCAAGTCGAGGCTCGACCAACATGGTCGAGTCGACGCTCGACTCAGTCTCACAGTCGTGAGGTCGCGGAGACTAGAATCGACTGGTCAGGTGTCACCATTTGAAAGTGTCAGGAAGAGACTAATCGCAGTCTCTTCTCGACTTCATCGCATACGTGTGAGTTGAGCCTAAAGGTGCGTACAGATACGCGCCGCGAACATAGAAATAAAAATAGGCCTTCAACATCCCCACGGTACATTAAGAAATCTGTCAAGCAAAACTTCAAGTCAATCAGTTTCAAGAGTTCAGACGTGATGATGCGTCAAACATGCATTTTGTATCCCATAAGGTGCGTACAGATTTACGCGCCGCGAACATGAGCAATTCACTTTTAATCAGCTGATGCCAAGCTTTTTATATCTGTATCTCACAGTTTTTCTGTAAACATACAGATATAGTCAGCTGATTAAATGTGAATTGCTCATGTTCGCGGCGCGTCAATCTGTACCACCTTTAGGGATCAGAATGCATGTTTGACGCATCATCACGTCTGAACTCTTGAACTGATTAACTTGAAATTTTGCTTCAAGATTCTTTATCTTATTTACCTTGGATGGTTATAGACCTATTTTATATCTATTAATCAAGTGATATAATTTAAATATTAAAACAATTTATTCAATTTGTAATAACATAATTTACACAAGATAAAAAGCTCAAACAAATAGTTTATTTGTTGTAAGTTATTACAGTTGTTGATTCTCTCAATATCAGAATGGAACTAATAAACCAAATTCAATCTATTCCTGCTTAAAAACAGACCGTTACGGAGCACGGTAACAACTGCTCATATTTTATGGAGGATTTCATAAAAACACTTCACTCATATGGGTAAATTTAACAAATTAATAAAACATATAAACATCTTGTTCTATTCTTTATTCTTTTTTTTTACTTATTATTATTATTTTTTAATTGAAGTTGAAACTATTTTAAAGTTTTTGAAAAATATAAACTACAAATTTTTATATGTTTTGTACTACCCTTTTTCTTTTTTTTACTTTATTATTATTTTTTTAATTGAAGTTGAACTATTTTAAAGTTTTTGAAAAATATCAACTACAAGTTTTTTATATTGTTTTTTCAATTATAGAGGAAGCTTCTATTGCGAATGTAATTATTGCTTCAAATCTTATAGAATACAGCAGCTCAGTATAGTTCTGTGAACAATAGACCTCATGCAGTATTCTCATCCACAAGTACCTGATTGAAACATAGACCTATGGAAATACAGCAATAGACTGGCTTCTCCACACATCTGTGTATCACTTATGAATAATTCTATAGTCTGATTTTTACTCTAATATTGGCGTATGAAGGAGGCCCTCCTTTGTACCTTTTATATTATCCTTGAAATGCAAAATTTCAAAACACCTTGTATATACGTCGACGCGCAATTTTAAAAAGGAACATACCTGTCAAATTTCATGAAATTCTATACCGCGATTCGCCGCAAATGCGCAACATAAAAACATTTAAACATTGAGAGAAATGCAAAACCGCGACTTGAATCTTAACCTCACTTCGCTCGGCAATAAACTATAGTCAGGTCCACGTTGTAATGGCAGTGTTTAATATTAGCAATGATATAGCTATTCTTGTCTATCATTCAACAAAGCGGACAGCACTACCTCTTTCTCGCTTTGCTCAGTAGCCGATTTGTCTTTTAACAAGTAGAATTAATATTAATGGACAAAATATTTCATCTTAATCATAAACTTATTGAAGAATGAATTTCTTGCGTGATGAAATTTAATTGATAATTTTAAACGAGAATGAACAGTTTATATTACATCAATAAACCTGTATCAGCTACCGTCCATAGAAGCATTGACAAGACAGAGGATCGGCAACGTTGTTCTCCTATCTTTCTTCACTGCCATTATAACGTGGAGCTCACTATAGATATTGTTTTTGGTAGAACGAGTCAGTTAAAGGGTGTGAAAACTCATATTATGATTCTTATCATCTTCAAATAAAATTTCACTCAGAATTCATAAGAGATGCATGTAGAAATAGAGGAAGTTTTGGGCAATAGCCTGGTTTTCTCTTCTAACTATTAATAAGATAATCTTTCAATTTATTTCTAATAAATTATAATAATTAATTCTTAATAATGTTAAATATCGTAAGGATGTTTGAACTCGTGGCTAAGAGCACAAGATTTACTTTTCTAGCCAAGCAATTATTTAACAAAAATTATTTGTTGTTGGTTATCATCTTGTTTCCACTATTATTATCACTATTAAATTTTATAAAACTTTAAGTGAAAAAGCACTCACATTATTTGATGTGGCGACGTCCGTTTCGTGCTGGTATTGCACATTTTCAAGCCACATCAAATAATGTGAGTGCTTTTTCACTTTAAAGTTTTATAAAATTTAATAGTGAAAAATTATTTATTTTCTTATACACTGTTGTTAATTGGTGAATAAATTTGGTTTGATTTTTTTTATTCAACACAGTAATATCATACATGTAATACTATAAACAGTTTACATCTCATCTTCAGGTTGAACAGATAAACATCTCTTATCTATTGTATTGTTTTACTTATCCATAAGTGAATAATATCGTAATTCAATTTCAGAAGACTATGGAATTGTCAATTTATTACTCAAAAATATTTATGTACCATGTGACGAATGTGAATAAATGAATAAATAACTTATCTGAATACAAATTAATTCGACTTAGTCACTGTCAATATTGTAGAACCGTTCCATAATTGAATAAAAACACACATATTCAACATATCTAACAGTTATTCAATTAAATAAAATCTGAAATTGAAGTTGCTTTCCATGACGAAACACTATATAACTTTGTTTGAAGCTCAGACACTGTGTTACTAGTAAATATCAGAAAAACACTTACTTTTGTTGGAGTCTTGAGGAATGCATTTCACTCCTGAAGAGGAGCTCATCAGCTGACACCTTTATAGCACATTTAATAGCACAGGACACAATCACAAAAAACATACATACAGATATCGAAATCCTACACATTCTTAAAAAAGAGCCAGAGACTCAACACACTAGGACAATACGAAATTTTTCAAACACCTCCACTATGACAAATCCAACTTATTAAATGATCAACTTAACTTCAAATCAATATAATATTTTCCCACATTTTGGCCACACATTCCAACCATAAGAGCAAGCGCCCCTGGTGTCAGGCTGATGAGCTCCTCTTCAGGAGTGAAATGCATTCCTCAGACTCCAACAAGAGTAAGTTTTTTTCTAATATTACAAGTACACAGTGTCAGAACTTCAACAAAGTTAATAAAATCTGTGAAATTAAAAAAAACTTAAATAAAATATGTTGTCAAATTCTACACAGTTTATATCTACACATTCTAACAATTGTGTAAAATTGACAACATATGTGTGTTTTTTATTCAATTACAATTAATTCAGTAGATTAACTTATAAACTATAATAGTCCTAAAGTAGGTTATGTTCCATACACTTGAATTCAGGTTCAATTTTCAGTCCAAACATTTAAAAACAAAAAGTTCTAATTATATTATTTACAAACCAAATTGAATAACAAAATAACACTCATTAATCACTTAAAATTGTCAATAATGATTAACTTTGAAAATTATTATATACTCTAGTTTAGGAGGATTATCATGTCATGTCAACAAATCAGATTATGTTGATCAAATTGATTAAATTGTCTAGCTAGATAACATTTCTCACTGATTGTTTATACACAGCTGAAATAAATCTGTTTCTCTCCCACACACACGCATCTTCTGTTTCGACAGACGACGAAATTATCATCTGTTTTTCCAAGGAGGAATAATTGTTATCCTTTTCATGTCATTCAGCGAGTTTTCGCATGGATGAGACCTAGTGCAATCGAATTTTAATATCATAAACCCACTGTGTTCCAAACTTCGTGAAAATCGTTAGAGCCGTTTTCGAGATCCGTTGAACATAAATAACCAGATATCCTATTATATTAAGCGAGCAATTTCTGTATATATCTGGCTATTTTTATATCTGGTTATTTAAAGATCTCGAAAACGGCTCTAACGATTTTCACGAAATTTGGAACGTAGTAGGTGTATGATATAAAGATTCGATTGCACTAGGTATGATTCTTTGGAAAACTCGCTGAATGACATCAAAAGGATGGCTATTTATGTTTTACGGATCTCGAAAACGGCTCTAACGATTTTCACGAAATTTGGAACATAGTAGGTTTATGATATAAAGATTCGATTGCACTAGGTCTCATTCTTTGGAAAACTCGCTGAATGACATTAAAAGGATAATTCGTCCTTGGAAAACAGATGATAATTTCGTCGTCTCTCGATAACAAAAGATGCGTGTGCCTGTGTGGGAGAGAGACAGAATTATTTCCAGCTGTGTAATCAAAATCAATCAGCGAGAAATTTTATCTAGCTAGACAATTCAATCGATTTGATCAACATAATCTGATTTGATCAACATGAGATGATAATCCTCCTAAACTAGAGTATATCATAATTTTCAAAGTTGATCATTATTTGACAATTTCAAGTGATTAGTGAGTGTTATTTAATTTGGTTTGTATATAATCTAAATTATATTTTTTTTTGTTTTCAAATGCTTGAACAGAAAATTGAACCTGAATTCAAGTGTATGGAACATAACCTACTTTCTGGACTATTTATAGTGTATAAATCAAAATTCGGGAAAGAAACAGTTTTGGGCTGTGCCTGTTAGTACTTCCCCAATCATTTTAAAGAATTGTGTTTGGTTTACCAAAAGTCAACAAATAAATAACAAGTGCCCCGATATTGAAAATATAAACAGATATACAGAAATTGCTTGCTTAATATAATAGGATAAAGTAGATTTTCTGTTTAAGTTAATGTATGAATTCTTTTTTCAACAGCTCTCTATGGATTCCTTCTATTATTGTTCGGGCTGGTATTTGGAAGATTCCTGTTCATGGTGTCAAAAAACATATACAACAATTGGAGAAGTGGAGAAAGCGCACTCGAAGATGTGAGTTATTTATTTATTTTATTTATTTATTTATTCGTGGAAACAATAACAAATCATATAAATATGATTGGGAAGGAACAACAGGCTTGGCCCAAAACTAATTACATTCCCAAATTTTGATACATTCCAAAAATAGGTTATGTTTCTTCTGTAAAAAGTTCAAGCTCACTTTCGTCCCAAAATAAATATGGGATGCAAATTTTAAATTTAAAAAAATTAAAACACCAAATTATAGTTAATATTACTCTTAATTATCACTGCACATTGAATTAATTAAGTTATTTATGAATTTTTGAAGCCAAAAATACACACAAATTCTCACTGGTTATCAAGGTTTGAAATGAGATAAATATTAAGACTCAATAAGACTTTGAGACTTTTTCTTTGATACATATCATTATGGTGTGTCACGGGAGAAAATCTCTAAGTAAGGCCCATGTTTAAAATAACAGTTGATAAAGATAAGAGAACAGCGATGCGGATTTTCTGTCTTTATAAAACTAAATTAATCTTCAATGTTAAAAACGGATTTGGCAACGTTGCGGAGCTATAGAAAGGTAGCGCATTATGTTTTGTCGAATGATAGACAAGGATAGCAACACCAATGTTAATCAAATACTGCCATTATAACGTGGACTACGCTGTAGTGTATTAAAACGACAGAATGATTAAACAAAAATTTTGTTTCGGTTGGTGAAGTCATTGGCTGAGAGGACTCGAGGCTTGATTCATATACCTGCTCCCGTCTAGCAGAAAAGCTCTATTTCCAGTTTAAGTTATTTCGATTTGATTTGATTAAATTTTCTCCCTGACTCTTTAAAGAGTATAGGAAATCGTCAAGGACTATTTGTCAAAAAAATAAAGGAATATATATAAACATATATTATATACATCACATTCCACAATGTACATTGCAATTTAATCCTCCCAAAAGCCTCATTCTCCATCCATAAATTCTTGAATACTGTAGTAAACCTGTTTACTAAATATTTTCTCAATAGCTTTTTGAAATATCCTTATTATCATTTTCTCTCAAAGCTGACGGCAGTTTACTCATAAATTTCATACCCATATAAGAAGGCTTATTTCATACTGAGCTGTCCTGTGGTATTGTGCAGAAATTTACTCTTTTTCTAGTGTCATAATTATGTATGTCACAGTTTCTTATAATTTTTTATCTCTTATATACATGATCACTTCGAAAATGTACAGTGCAGGCACAGTTAGTAGTCCTAGATCTTTAAAATACTCTCTGCAGGACTCTAATGGCTTAAGACCTTTAATCGCTCTCACAGCTCTCTTTTGCATTCTAAAGATTCTATCTAAATTTTTGAGACTGGAGCCCCCCCAAACCAATATTGCATACCGAATATGTGACATTATGAGGTCATGATATAATGTACATGTTAAGATAGTGTTACCAGTACTTAATCTTGAAATCTGCCTGAGTGCAAACACTCCAGATGATATTTTACAGCACAAATGATCAATATAGTTATCCCAAGACAAGTTCTGGTCCAGCAAGACACCTAGAAATTTCACTGGCAGAGGTTGTTCAACATTCACTCCATTTATTTGAACGTTTATCTCTTCAAGATCTCTATAATTATTTCTATGTTTGAACTGCAAGAACTGCGTTTTAGTTTCGTTCACTTTGTGTGAATGTTGACTGAGGAATTGGGATATGGCATGTACATTGACAAAAGTATCTAATTCTAATTTTTCTGCATCCTTTGCACTACAAATGTAGGATGTGTCGGTTTATGTATTTCAACATCTAAATTCAACACTATTGAATTAATTCACATGATTGAGCTCTCTGCGCATATAATTATAACAATTAAACTATTGTTAGTTGCAGAATATTTGAGCTTTAATTAATATTACATTTTATGAGTAGCTGTGAAGGTGATATTGTGGTAGGCTAGTCATTCATCTTGAATGAAAAAGACTAGGAGCTGGTTTCCGAGCTCGGGATTTAGCTAAGTTCTAGACTTTAAACAGCTGGAGTCAGAAAACTGGCTTTCCGAACGGGGCGTAGTCGCAGTTTTTATAACAATATTTATTTTCTCATTTCTATGTAACATTAATGATTGAACAGTGGTTTCCATCATTTGTTATAAATGATTGATGACCTGTTTTGTAAAAGTAATTATTTAATCAAACATGTTCAAAAATCTTTAAGGAAGGAATTGTAACAAGTAATGACTAGCAATCAGTTCAAACATCTCGACTTACCCCTCGACGAATGAAACAACTAATTGACCAAACATAGAGAAATCAATCATTTCAATTATCACATTAAAAAACCTTTGAAAAAAGGGAGCGATCCACCACTTCCCAGACGGGAACACTGTAAAATTATTGTTGCGTAGCATTTGATGGTAGAGAAAAAGCAGTTGTTTTTTTTTAAATATTATCAACTAAATGTTTTTTAGGAATTTGAAAAGAAAACATTTTTATTAGGAGTCAGATTTATTTTATTGAAATGAAATTTCTGTGAGAACTAATATGAAATTTTACATATTTTGGTTTTATAAAATTAGTTATGCTGCATCTATTTTAATACAAAACAATTAACCAAGGTTATGAATTTTTGAAATTTAATCAATTTGAAAAATTAAAATAAGATTCTTACCAATGATTTTACACAACTAATCAGAATTGTGTTGGACTATTTTGTTATTGTGTTACAAAACAATTAACCAAGGTTATGAATTTTTGAAATTGAATCAATTTGAAAAATTAAAATAAGATTCTTACCAATGATTTTACACAACTAATCAGAATTGTGTTGGACTATTTTGTTATTGTGTTTTCCATTTAAACAAGTTATTTGACAGTTTTAAAAACATAATTCAAGGCATAATTAATTTGGAATTTCTAGAAAATAAATTGAAATCGGAACGATACCGTTATACAGTTGATTTCCATCCTAAGTTGCCATGGTCTGAATGGAGAACCAGGGGATGTCCATCCACGGGTCAGCTCGGTCTGTCTCTGGAGGTAGGCGATGGAAAAGTGTGTAAAATTATTCAGAAGAAAAGTGGAAAGCTTTTTCCACTAGCTGGCTGGAGGGGAGACTAGAATGCCAGCCCCATTTCTACCTCTCCTCAGCGTCTTTACTCTGTCAGCCAAAACTGTGATCAGCTTTTAGTTTTTAAAGTTGAAAATAGTTATTTGTGCAACTAGTGCGCAAAGTGACTGTTTGCTGCACCGAAAGAAACGTTTACGCCCGAGCCGTAGGCGAGGGCGGAATGGTTTCTTGAGTGCAGCAGAGGAACTTTGCGCACGTATTTCACATTAAGTTTTTCCTACAGTTACCATTGAATATGAAAAGTGGGTAATTATGGGTAAAATTGCCTGAAATGCATCAATGTTTTTCTGTGTAATTTTATTATTGATAACAACCTTAATTAATTGTCAAATTGAATAAAAATGTTGTCCTTGGGTATAATATATATATATATATATATATATATATAATACTAATAATTAGCGCGTTGTGCTTGGTTGCACCTCTGCTCACTATAGCAGCCACAGCAGTCACTGTTACCAACTTCATTTTGATTTTGCTGCACTGTGCTCCATATAACCTACTAAGTATTTTGCGTTGCCATGTTGCAAATCTGGAGTGCAGAAAAATTTTTCCCGCACTAGAGCGGAAAAGTGATTCTTTGCGTTCTGTAATCAGTGCAGCAATGGCCACTTTTCAACGTAACTGTAGGAAATAGTTATTTGTGCAACTAGTGCGCAAAGTGACAGTTTGCTGCACCGAAAGAAACGTTTACGCACGAGCCGTAGGCGAGTGCGGATGATGGTTTCTTGAGTGCAGCAAATGAACTTTGCGCACGTATTTCACATTAAATTTTCCTACAGTTACCATTGAGTATGAAAAGTAATTATGGGTAAAATTACCTGAAATCCATCAAATGTTTTTCTGTGTAATTTTATTATTAATAAAAACCTTAATTTATTAAAAATTGAATAATAATAATGAATTATAATGATTAGTAATTCAATTGAAAATTTATGTGACTGCTTGAAGGGGGTTTATCTTATGTAATCATTGAAATGACTATAATCAAGGCACATAATAAATAGGCAACGCTGTTCTCCACTGCCATTATAACGTGGGCCTCACTATAGCACAGTCAGTGTTACCAACTTAATTTTGATTTTCCTGCACTTGTGCTCCATATAACCTTCTAACTATTTTGCGTTGTCATGCTGCAAATCTGGAGTACGCAAAGTACTCACTTTGCGCACTAGTGTGGAAAAGTGATTCTTTGCGGCCTGCAATCAGTGCAGAAATGGTCACTTTTCAAGGTATCTGTAGGAAAAAATTATTTCTCTTCTTAAAGAAGAAACTGATGTTTGGGGGTTTGTAAAACCATCTGATTCATGACTTCTATAATTGGAAATGTTTTTCCTTGACGAAATGAAACATTCCTAAATAATTCAAAATAGCTGAAACTTTACACTATTTTCTCTTTATTTTTTTGTGTTCAATTTTCTAGTTTTTCGAAATTTAATTAAACTGGGTTTACGCCTCGTTTTGGAAAGCCAATTTTCTGACTCCAGCTGTTCAAAGTCTAGAACTTAGCTAAATCCCGAGCTCGGAATCCGGCCCTTAGAAACTCACTACACTCACTACAATATTATAGTGAGGTCCACGTTATAATGGCTGTGAAGAAAGATAGGAGAACAACGTTGTCGATCCTCTGTCGTGTCAATGCCTTCTATAGACGGTAGCTGATACTGGTTTATTGATGTAATATATAACTGTTCATTCTCGTTTGAAATAATCAATTATATTTTATTAAGCAAGAAATTATATTTTTTAATTATTTCATAATGAATTTCCATAATTAAGATGATAGCAATTAAGGATAGCAATACCATTATACCATTGCTATTTAAAACTTAGACCAGTTATAGAATAGACACGCTGGGAAGTCTAGCCTCTGAAGCCAACATCTACTGCCATATCGCCCCATCGTGACGTCAGCATCGGATAGGAAACTTTCAGATTGTGTCTATTTCAGATGGAAGTAAATTATTATTTATGAAAGTGGTAAACTCCCGCTGCGCTCCCGCTGAAATAGACTCAATCTGCTATGGAAAACAATGTAAACAAATTATACAGAAAAGTTTTCTATCCTATGCTGACGTCACGATGGGCGATATGGCAGTATAAGGAACTATAAAGACTGGGTACACGCAGTCGCCATTTTGAGTCATAGCATAGCATTCGTGTCAACTGATTGTATTGATTTGCTTTGACAGTAGTGATTATATAATATTTGATTGATTTATTCAATTCATGTAAAAACTTGAAGATTCTGCTATAGCCTACTTTGAGTGTTTATTCTACAACCTATTGATTTCCTTTTCTTTTCTCATTTTTACTCTTACATGAGCTTTATTACTCTACGTTGAAAGCATTTTCTATTTTACTAATTGATTATCTATTTTACTTATTGATTATCTTAAAATTACATTAATAATTGACAATTATAATGTGAACTTACTGTAGGCTACTATACCTATTATAAGGTACCTAGGTAAGTGTTGAAGCTGACCAGTAGCTTGGTTTACAATATTATCACCAGTTTATAGGCTTACTTACAAATTCTCCGTGATATCATGAACTCTCTAAAATGAATATTAACATTGTCTTCAGTTCTTCAGTGATGTCAATGTAAATTCTGTCCAAAACCATACAACATAGCGTATACGGATATAATTTGAATATGGCTCCTTCTTCTGTGACTCAAAATGGCGACTGCGCGTACCTGATATTTATAGTTCCCTAGGCAGTAGATGTTGGCTTCATTGACTTTCAGTACAATGGGGCGTGTCTATTCTATAGCTGGTCTAAGATTTAAAAATTTCCATTATAATGTATACCTGACTATATTTACTCAGGCCTGGTTGTACGAAAGCCTGTTTAATTTCAATCAAGATTAAATGCCACGAGAACCAATCAAAGAAAGCTTTCTTAGAAAGGGTGCTTCTCCGATTGGTTCTTGAGACACTTAATCACGGTTAAAATTTAACAGGCTTTTGTGCAACCTGGCCTGAGTATCTAGAAGCCTCAGAAGCTTTGATAAACCACTAGTTCTGTGAACAGTAGCGTAGACCTCGCGAAGTAATAAACGACAGCTTCCTCAGTCCATTAGAGTAAATTCTGTTCTGTCCTGATGTGTCGGCGAGAAATCTGTGTGAAAACGATTACTGGCTGCTGGGGTTGGTGTATCAAAAATGCTAACATCAAATGAAGTTAATCTCCTTCAAGACATACTGACAACAGGTCAGTCCGATTTGAAAGCAGAGAAAGGTCGAGAGAAATATGCCATGTTACTTTCAGTTATTAATTGAATGCGTGCATGCAACTAATAGTTCACACAACAGCTGATTTTCTACGTATCAAAAATGCTAACATCAAAAGCTAATCTTCTTCAAGACATACTGGCAACAGGTCAGCCCGATTTGAAAGCAGAGAAAGGTAGAGAGAAAATACCATGTAACTATCAATTATTAATTGCATGTGTGCATGCAACTAATAGTCCACACAACAGCTGATTTTTTACTAAGTGACATTGATATATTAATTGCATGCGTCATTTCATGCAATTAATAATCGACAACTGATTTTTTACTTTCCTTGCCCTATTACCATAGGTAAGGAAAGTATTGCTTTCCAAAAAAAATTAAGGTACCCTAATTTCAAGTTTTCTATACGTTTCAAGGTCCCCTGAGCCCAAAAACATGATTTTTGGGTGTTGGTCTGTGTGTGTGTGTGTGTGTGTGTGTGGTGTGTGTGTGTGTGTGTGTGTGTGTGTGTGTGTGTGTGTGTGTGTGTGTATGTGTGTGTGTGTGTGTATGTGTGTATGTCTGTGAACACGATAACTCCATTCCTAATTAACCGATTGACTTGAAATTTTAAACTTAAGGTCCTTATGCCAGAGGATCTGACAATAAGAAATTCAATAAAATTGAATTCAAAATGGCGGAAAAAATGGCGGATAATTACTAAAAAACCATGTTTTTCACGGTTTTCTCGAAAACGGCTCTAACGATTTTCTTCAAATTTATACCATGGATAGCTATTTATAAGCCCTATCAACTGACATGAGTCTCATTTCTGGGAAAATTTCAGGAGCTCCGTAATATTCTTGAGAAAAATGGCGGATAATTAGTAAAAAATCATGTTTTTCGCGATTCTCTCAAAAATAACTTGACCGATTTTTTTCAAATTCATCCCCTGTATAGTTATTTATCAGCTCTATCAACTGGCATGAGTCTTCTTTCTGGGAAACTGATGGGGGGTCCACCCCATCCTTGAGAAATAAACTTAGTAACCTCCTTCTCATGCATGAGGTAGGTAGGTAGCGCAGTTCATAAAAAGAACACATAGTCGAGTTATTTCATCTGTAGAACAGCTGTTTTGACGACTTTAAAAAAATGACGACTGAAAAAATCATAGAATTTCACAGTTTACACAAAGGAAAAACTTACCTGAAAACAATTATATATACACATATACAGAAGTCTGATCATAGTTTCAAATATGAGCAAGGAAAGTTGTGTGAGTGTACCACACCAGATTTTTATTTTGTGTAGTTGAGAAGTTGATATTGTGGTAATTATTCATATTGAATGAAAAAGACTAAGAATTTATCAAAAAAACCACAGATTTATTGATAGTTAGAAAGACCGATTTCGGTTATTACACCATTGTCAATCTCTGATAAACTAGAAACCAGAAATTGACCATGTTACTTATCAGAGACTGTTCATCAGAAATTTATGCTGTTTATCAGAGATTGACAATGGTGTAATAACCGAAACCGGTCTTTCCAAGTATCAATAAATATGTGTTTTTTTGATAATTTCTTAGTCTTTTTCATTCAATATGAATAATTACCACAATATCAACTTCTCAACATGAATATGTGGTTTTTTGACAATTTCTTAGTCTTTTTCATTCAAGACAACTGATTTATGATGAATAATTCTATAGTCTGATTTTTACAGTAATATTGGCGTTCGAAGGAGACTCCTTCTCCTTTTATGTTATCCTTAGAATGTAACCTTTCAAATACGTCGACGCGCCTTGTTTCAAAGTACTTGTATACCAAATTTTATTCAAATCGGACAATTACTGCGACTGCAACTGCGGTACAAACAAACAGACAAAAGCCGATCGAGTCGAAACTAAGACCTCAACTTTGCTTCGGTTAATAATTAGGAATTTACAAGGAAAATGTTTTCTAAACTTAGCGAAATGAATTTTGATGATAAAATGAATTTTGGATGAAAATTCAAAAAGCATAACTGCTGAGGTAGAGTAGTTGTCATTGTATTATGACAATAATATTGTATTATTACTATGTACTTGTCATTGTATTGTAGTATCTTGTCACTGAAATTCAAGATAACACTATGTATCTCTAGGTAGGATTTTAATATTATGCATATTTCTTTTCACAGGATAATGATGACTCAGGCAGTGACTATCAGAGAGCGGCCATGATTCAATCTGAACTGATACCAGCTGATGCAAGACGAGTTCAGAGAAATAGAGTTTTGTCTTTGGATACATTCAGAGGGTAAGGATTTACAAATTCATTTCAACTGTTTTTTTTTTCAAATTTCATCAGTCAAGCCTGGTTTTCACTAGTAGATTAGTTTCCAACCTTGGATTGAAAGTGTATTATGAGTGGATTTTGAACTCTCAATTTGAAGCTCAGTTTTTGCTGGCCGGACACAGCAATGTCTCCCGGCTACATAGGCCAAACAAGTTATTGACTCTTTGAATGTTTTTACTTTCCTTGCCCTATTACCATAGGTAAGGAAAGTATTGCTTTCCGAAAAAAATTAAGGTACCCCAATTTCTAAATTTCTATACGTTTCAAGGTCCCCTGAGTCCAAAAAACTGGTTTTTGGGTATTGGTCTGTATGTGTGGTGTGTGTGTGTGTGTGTGTGTGTGTGTGTGTGGTGTGTGTGTGTGTGTGTGTGTGTGTGTGTGTGGTGTGTGTGTGGTGTGTGTGTTGTGTGTGTGTGTGTGTGTGTTGTGTGTGTGTGTGTGTGTGTGTGTGTGTGTGTGTGTGTGTGTGTGTGTGTGTTGTGTGTGTGTGTGTGTGTGTGTGTTGTGTGTGTGTGTGTGTGTGGTGTGTGTGTGGTGTGTGTGTTGTGTGTGTGTGTGTGTGTGTGTGTATATGAGTGTATGTGCGTCTGTGTACACGATATCTAATCTCTCAATTAACGGAATGACTTGAAATTTGGAACTTAAGGTCCTTTCACTATAAGGATCCGACACGAACAATTTCGATCAAATGCAATTCAAGATGGCGGCTAAAATGGCGAAAATGTTGTCAAAAACAGGGTTTTTCGTGATTTTCTCGGAAACGGCTCCAAAGATTTTGATCAAATTCATACCTAAAATAGTCATCGATAAGCTCTATCAACTGCCACAAGTCCCATATCTGTAAAAATTTCAGGAGCTCCGCCCCATCAATGCAGATAGATTCCCAATTATCAGGCTTCAGATACAATTGAAACAAAAAACATCAAGTGGAGTAGATTGAGCTTGAAAATCTCTACAATTAATGTTCAGTAACATTTTCACCTAAAATTGAAAATAAGCTTTAAATTCGAGAAAATGTGATTATTCAATTGCAAATTATTGTTGATTCTATTAAATCATTCACTATGAAGAGATATCAGACCTCATGTGTGTCTCCAGCGTTATTGCCCTGTCACCAGCTGGCTCAAACCTTTGAATAGTAGACTTGAGATGCGCGGGAACACTAGCGTCAGGTGATCAATTTTAATAACGGCAAGGAAAGTTGTGTGAGTGCGCCACACCAGATTTTTAATTTTTGTATTGGCCTATGAGTGCATATGCATATATACTAGTAGTTAGTGGTCGAGTAACTGGCATACTATCTCTTCCGAGCTAACTCTACTTGGTCGAGTAACTGTTTTCATTACAATTGAGAATAGTAGGTAAAGTGTGTTGTCTAGTGAACAGAACTAACCTCAAAATGTCAATAAGGAACATTCATTATCGCCGTTCAGCCACAAAAGGTTTACAAAAAGCTTTGATATATGCGGCTGATCTTTTGCCTGCAGAGATAACTACGGCTTGAACACTCATCAGTTTATGAGCTCTGAGTTTATCCGAGATTGACAATGGTGTAATAACCGAAACCGGTCTTTCTAACTATCAATAAATCTGTGGTTTTTGACAATTTTTTAGTCTTTTTCATTCAATATGAATAATTACCACAATATCAACTTCTCAACTACACTAAAAATAACTACGGCTATTGTTTTGTTTAATTTTTCTTTAAATTCGATCTCCATTATCGAATTATTTCTAAGGAAATAATTCCTAATAATAGAATGATTTTATACTATATCTATTATGAATAAATAAATAAATAAATAAATAAATGAATGTTTTATTGTAGCAGCAAAAGAGAACATCAAATGCATTACAACGTCAAATGGTAACAAAAGTAGACACATAAAAAATAAATAGAACTATCAACAAAAAACATTAAACATACAAGCAACAGAGTCTCACTACTAACTAATAAGAAAATCCAAATAGCAATCAATAACAGTCTCAATACATTAACTCAGACTGTTACAGAATTGTAACGTGTATTAAATTTTGGCAATAAAAATTATTATTATAAAGAAGAAAATGAAATTAGACTCTACTCTACTAGCTCTAGACTGTTTTCATTGGCATAGTAGTGGTAGAGTAGAGTGAGAAGCGGTGGTGGGGGAAGGCAAGTGGTAGAGTACTATCCCACGATGCTATACCTCTCTACTCTACTAAAAACTAGTACTCTACCATGAACGTTTACATTGGGAGAGTTCACAAGATAGTTAGTACTTGCCCAGGGAGCTCTACCACTAACTCTACTAATGAAAACCAGGCTTCAAGGATCCTCCGCATTACCTATTCTTATTTTCTGTTCTCTGATACAAGGTTGAAAAATGGCTGTTTATGAATGATAAACGTCTCGCTATCGGTTTAATGGAGGGAATGAGTTTCTTCTTAGAACATGCAATTAAATCTATCTGAATTTAAAATTGTTTGTTTTATTCTAATCTATATTCTCAGATTGTGATTTGGTGTAGAAATTGAAATGGACATAACCTATGTATATTTGGACAAATTGAAATTAAATTAGGAAATTGAAAAAGTTTTGGGCAATAGCCTGTTTTTCTTTTCCGATCATTGTATTGTTTGTGCTAACCTAATAAATAAATAAATAAATTTGACTCACCCATGTACGAATGGATCTTAAGCTGCGTACACATATTCGCGCTTCCAACCCGCACCGAGCACGCTCCTCCCTCGTACCGCCCTCGTACCACCATCGAACCACAGTCGCTCCTCCCACGCACCCATCATGAACGTTACGGAGGATGTTAGATCTTCTTGCGTTCCCCGGTCGAACCACTGTTGCTCGCCGGTCGATCATCAATCGCTCTGCTGGAGTGACGTTCGGTTGCGGAGCAGAGCGAAAGTCTGTACGCACATTTACTTTTACTAGAATGGAATCTTGATAATTTGATTGTATGGGAGGAGATGCCATGTTATTTCTCCATAATTAGAAAGAATGAGACACTGATAATGTCAATACCACTGTACAGGTAGTGGTAGAATTGACAACTTCAGTGTCCTATACTTTTTCAGAATGTTATCTATTTTAATTTCAAATTTTAAAATTTATTTATTCAAGTAAGTCACAATACATTCTGGTTTATACAAGAATCTACAATAAATTACAGTAAAACAGCCAATTATGCAACAAATTTCACATATTATGAAAACTTATTAATTACAATGAAGATTGAATGGAACATTAGAATATTGATAATATAGTATTGTAATGTAACTACATAAATCAGCGGTGTTTCAACAATGAATAAATTTATGATAATTTCAATGAATAAATATACACCCCACTATAAATTATATGTGTTGGGGTATAAGTAATTAGTTGCTTATTGCGTGTTATAATTATTACTATTTACAAACTTCATTCACTGATATGAGATTAAGGTTTTTTATAATAAAATAAGTAAAAATTAAAAAAAACCTTAATCTCATATCAGTGAATGAAGTTTGTAAATAGTAATTATAACACGCAATAAGCAACTAATTACTTATACCCCAACACATATAATTTATAGTTAATACTATCAAACACATAATCACACAGATATGAAGCATCTCACTGAATATTTGTGATTGTTTTGACATTAAAATTCAAATATCTTTATAATTTTTTGGCAGTTGAATTCCCATAATCGAGATCAGATTTTTGTTTAATACAATAATTATATTTCCTAACTTGATAAAAAGCTTAAGAATCAAATATATTTACATTAAATTCACATTTATTACATTCCTTAATCACAACATCAAATTAATGATTGGGAGAGAATCAACAGGATAAACCCAAAACTGTTCCTCTCCCTAATTTTGATAAAAATAGTCCAAATGAGGTTATGAAAACACTTTTAAAAGATCACAAAAATTACAGTCCAAATATACATTATACTAAAAATGTTGTATCTCGGTTGATCAGAAAGATGAAACAAATTATTATTACACTTGAAAATGCATTAATAAATTGGAAAATATTAAAAAACTTGATAAATTTGAAGCCATAAAAATCACAAAAATATTCACTATCAGCATATCGGACTGTAATATCGGATTAATCTAGCTGTATGAAAGTGAAAGCTGGCCAATGAAATCATCTCATGAAAACTAGATAAGGACAGTGGAAATTAAGTGCCATAGGAAAGACAAGAAGGGATAGAGTAAGGGAAGAAGTGGGCATGAGAGATGTCAGTGAAAGGATAGAAATGAGGCGGTTGGACTGGTATGGACATGTACAACGGAAGGGGGATAATTGCAAAACAAAACAGTATGTTAATGTGAGAGTGCAAGGAAGGAGAGCAGTGGGACGTCCAGGTATTCATTCATATGAGGAGATAGGGCAGAGAAGAGGAAATACTGTTCCAGAGATGAAGAGAATGGCGATGGATAGGGAATCGTGGAGGAAATGAGAAATGGAGGAATCGAACAGATGTTTTAATGTTTACAGTATAGTATGTTTGTATGTGTATATGTTCAGTATATATGTTTAGTATAATTAATGTGGATTTGAGTGAAATTTTTCGCGTTCCCCGGTCGAACCACTGTTGCTCGCCGGTCGATCATCAATCGCTCTGCTGGAGTGACGTTCGGTTGCGGAGCAGAGCGACAGTCTGTACGCACCTTAATAAATAAATAAATTTGACTCACCCATGTACGAAAGGGATCTTGAGCTGCGTACACATATTCGCGCTTCCAACCCGCACCGAGCACGCTCCTCCCTCGTACCGCCCTCGTACCACCATCGAACCACAGTCGCTCCTCCCACGCACCCATCATGAACGTTACGGAAGATGTTAGATCTTCTCGCGTTCCCCGGTCGAACCACTGTTGCTCGCCGGTCGATCATCAATCGCTCTGCTGGAGTGACGTTCGGTTGCGGAGCAGAGCGAAAGTCTGTACGCACCTTTACTTTTACTAGAATGGAATCTTGATAATTTGATTGTATGGGAGGAGATGCCATGTTATTTCTCCATAATTAGAAAGAATGAGACACTGATAATGTCAATACCACTGTACAGGTAGTGGTGGAATTGACAACTTCAGTGTCCTATACTTTTTCAGAATGTTATTTATTTCTAATACTATCAAACACATTATCACAGAGATAATGATGAGATAATAATGAAGATGAAACATCTCACTAAATATTTGAGATTGTTTTGAAATTAAAATTCAAATATCTTTATAATTAGTGTTTACAAGTTTGTGCTTCTTTAATAGTTCCAAATTTTCTTAAATAACTCAATATTATTTGTTACAAGTGGTAATTGAGTGTAATATTTCTAATAAATTCATTAATTCAAGCCTTCTAAATTCAAAATTTATAGTTATCATGTTTATTTTGGACTAGAATTTTGTGAAAATTGTACACGTGAAATTCTAACCTCATCTTGGACTGTGTCACCTACAAATTTGGAAGAAAAATAGCACAATACCTTATTATTCTATCTACCAATTTATTACATTAGTCTCATTCTTATTGCAAATAAATGAAATGAATGAAATGAATTTTTTGGCAGTTGAATTCCCATAATCGAGATCAGATTTTTGTTTAATACAATAATTATATTTCCTAACTTGATATAAAGCTTAAGAATCAAATATATCGGACAGTTATTAATTTTGCTGTATGGAAGTGAAAGCTGGCCAATGAAATCATCTCATGAAAACAAGATAAGGACAGTGGAAATCAAGTGCCATAGGAAAGACAAGAAGGGATAGAGTAAGGGAAGAAGTGGGCATGAGAGATGTCAGTGAAAGGATAGAAATGAGGCAGTTGGACTGGTATGGACATATACAGCGAATGGGGGATGATTTCAAAACAAAACAGTATGTCAATGTGAGAGTGAAAGGAAGGATAGCAGTGGGACGTCCAAGGTATTCATTCATAGGACGGAGAAGAGGAAATACTGTTCCAGAGATGAAGAGAATGGCGATAGATAGGGAATCATGGAGGAAATGAGAAATGGAGGAATCGAACAGATGTTTTAATGTTTACAGTATAGTATGTTTGTATGTATATATGTTCAGTATATATGTTTAGTATAATTAATTGTGGATTTGAGTGAAATTTTTGCGATTGTGAAGGAAGATTTTTGTATGGATTTGTATTTGGAAATTAATCAATCTCATAAATTCGAAATTGTAGTAGATACATTTTTTTGGACTCAAAATAGTGTATGAATTAAGTTATTATTTTTACATAACCTCTAGACTGTGTATTCCAAATTAAGGTTTATAACCTTAAGTTATGGTCGAATGCCTGTTGTTTTTACCTGGATTGTATTATTAAATAAATAAATGAATAAATAAAATGGACTGAGACTAACCCAACGCTTTAAAGGCACACTGGGGAGAGGCAAAGGAGAAGAATAATTATATTTCCTTATTGTTGAATTACTGTATATTTCCATTGTGCATATATGTCTAAAGTTTATCACTTTGGATCAGTCTGAGTAAATTTCAGTTGAATTTTAAAGCTTTTAAAACCATTTCCAGACCAGTAGCAATTGCATTTCCATAAGCTTTCAGTTTATTCAACCTATCTGTTCGAGATATTTGTGTATGAGGAAACTGTGTACAGTTCATTTTTCTCGTATTGAGGATGATGTCCCTACAAGAATTTTGCTTGTGCGTGGGTTATAGAAATTGAATAAGTGCTTGGGTGATAGATGAGATAATCAGACAGACGTTCATGCCTAGCGGCGGGACTCGAACCCACGAGGTGGCAGTGCTAGCAGACTGAACGGTTTTAATGTCTTGCGGCTCTCAAATTATTGAGATCTCTTGCATTGAATTGTATATTTGTTCATGTCATGTATATGACAATATTGTATATCAGGTCATGTCAGAGGCACTGAAATTGATCAGTTGCGACCTGAAAACTCTGACATCAGACCTGAGCCAGCCAGGTCACTCGATATTATTTTTTTAATTGTATATTTAATTGGATTAGCTACAAAATATTTAAAATAGTATCACATGTCGATCGGAGAACTCCTCATTTTTATAATATTTATGACATTTCTATCTATATAATTATTAAAAGCGAAATGGCACTCACTCACTGACTGACTGACTGACTGACTGACTCACTCACTCACTCACTCACTCACTCGCATAACTAAAAATTCACCGCACCAAAAACGTTCAAATTTGGTAGGTATGTTCAGTTGGCCCTTTAGAGGCGCACTAAGAAATCTTTTGGCAATATTTTAACTCTAAGGGTTGTTTTTAAGGGTTTAAAGTTCGTCTTTTAGCATGTATATTCTTCTTCTCCCAATCTCTTAATTATAATTGAAATTTCCATATCATATGTTACTATAGAACTATAATCTAGATAGAGTACCTCTTCGAAACAGTTGTTAACTGGCAACTAAATTAATAATTTTGTCAGGTTGGCATTAAGTTGAGTTGACTTTGTTAGGTTGGCACCAAGTTGAAGATTTGAATGCATTTATCGCGGAAAAATTGATTGGGCACTGCTACTTCAATCCTGGGAATATTATATTTCTAGCCGTCAGGCTCGTTTCGCTCGCCATATCCGTTTAGCCAGACGTTTAGTCTGGACCCCCGACTGGATTGTCCTAACATATGATAAAAATGCCCAAATGAAAAATGCAGGCTGAAAACTTTGGGCAACATTAATTTTTTATCAACATTTTTGAAAAGAAATAGTACAGGCTCAGCCCATTTTTTCGTTCAATGTCATAATTATATTATGATTGTAGTATTTTATACAATAAATAAATTAATTATTGTATGAATTAATAATGAATTGTATATCTCTTGCATTGAAATGTAAATTTTTATTGGATTCGCTTTAAATTATTGAAAATACTGTTACATGTCGATTGGAGCACTATTTATTTTTATGATATTGAAATGCTTTTAATACAAATGCTTCAAAGTGCTTTGTACTATTCCTCCCTCAATAATGTTTGAATACTCTTAATTTATTGTAGAGTTTTATTAGTTTTCCTTCATTTTTTACTTAAAATCTTTGAAGTGTAATATTTATTTTGTCTAAGTTTATTTATCTTAACTCATTTTTTCCCTGTAACTGGGCACCCGCAGAAAAACCTTTGGGTTCGACAGGACCCTCAACTGTTTGTATTGTGAATAAAAAAATCTGATTTGATTTGAGTTTACCACCAATTTAAATCTATTTAAGAGGGGAATTTGAATTTATTTACATCAATAGAAAATTTACAACAACATATAGAGGCTTACAGCTTTATGCCAAAACAAGCCTCTTTGAGTCTAAATGAGTCTATACTTTCTGGATCAGTGGAAAGTAACACTTTTCCAAGCTTCATGTTTAATTTTTCTTTGTCTCTGTTTCAGAATAACAATAGTATTGATGATATTCTGTAACTATGGTGGAGGACAATACTCCATTTTCAAGCATTCCTCCTGGAACGGACTTAGTGTTGCTGATGTCATTTTTCCCATGGTAAGTTGAAATAACTACAATTTTATAGTAACTATTGTAAGGGCGATATCTCATGATTACATGATTTCAAGATGCGTGTACATGGGAACGCGCCAACCAAGGTCCACGTCAGTCGAGCTCCTTTTAAAACCACTTTCGAGGGGATTGGTTGACGGCGTCCTGGGAGAGGAGCTCGGCTGACGGGGAGCTTGGTTGTCGTCTACGGTCCCGACAACCAGTCCCCTCCTAACCAGTAGAGGATTGGCTGTCGGGGAGACTCGATGACGCCAGCGTGCAAGGAGCTTGGTTGACGTCACCGAACCCGACAACCACGCTCACTTTTGAGTGCCGGAGTTTTCGCGAGTAAACTGACATATATTTCATGCACTTACTCAATGGATTTTTGAACAGTCCTCAGATCACGCCTGGTTTTCCCAGTCATTCATTGCTTTTTGATGAGTTGTATCACATTTTTCAAGAACCAATAGTTCAAACTTCATAAAGAGATTCAGCTTAGGTATTGGTTCATATTTTTATGGTCTTATCCAAGAACTAGGCCTTCATTTTTAAACAACAAGCGAGTGAAGCGAAGTGAAGTTTATTGAATTCTGTTCAGCTACCAACGTATCTAATTATTATTTATAATAATTCATAATATTTATAATATTCATGAGTAAGGATATCATTTCGTTATTATTTCTGATTAAATAAATTAACATTTCCTTACTTTTAATGTATGTATTTTAGTCAAGTGCAGTAGCATATACTTATTTTTTTCGTAAAGCTTTTTTGTATGTTGTTTTTCTATATATATAAAAGCGAAATGGCACTCACTCACTCACTCACTCACTCGCATAACTAAAAATCTACCGGACCAAAACGTTCAAATTTGGTAGGTATGTTCAGTTGGCCCTTTAGAGGCGCACTAAGATATCTTTTGGCAATATTTTAACTCTAAGGGTTGTTTTTAAGGGTTTAAAGTTTGTCTTTTAGCATGTATATTCTTCTTCTCCCAATCTCTTAATTATAATATTGAAATTTCCATATCATATGTTACTATAGAACTATAATCTAGATAGAGTACCTCTTCGAAACAGTTGTTAACTGGCAACTAAATTAATAATTTTGTCAGGTTGGCATTAAGTTGAGTTGACTTTGTTAGGTTGGCATCAAGTTGAAGATTTAAATGCATTTATCGCGAAAAAATTGATTCGGCACTGCTACTTCAATCCTGGGAATATTATATTACTAGCAGTCAGGCCCGCTTCGCTCGCCATATCCGTTTAGCCAGACGTTTAGTCTGTACCCCCGACTGGATTGTCCTAACATATGATAAAAATGCTGAAATGAAAAATGCATGCGAGCGAAGCGAGCCTGCTGATCTCATTCCTGGACGATCCAGTCGGGGGTCCAGGGGGCGGAGCCCCCTGGCCAGACGGATATGGCGAGCGAAGCGAGCCTGACGGCTAGTGTAAAATAAAATTCATTCATTCATTCACTTAGTGGCATCAATATTTCAATATTTACTAAGATATATTGTTACAATTCGTCCAGAGCGCAATGCTCGCATGGTCCTTAGGCCGCTCCTATACGTACTTATATACATATTCCATACATACAGGAATCACTTGTGAGACGTACAAACACTCATTCTGAAAATACTTGCCAATTAAATAAGATAAACATTTCCAAGTCAGTTGGATTCGGAAAGTGAGATAGTTTATTTCATTTAATGTTTGCAGTGATAGAAGTGACAACATCAACAAGCTTTTCTTCTAATAATCGGATTCATAGAATGCGTGAAAAAGTGGCTTACAGTGGACTATTATATCAGCTCTACTCATTGGGCCATATAAATAAAAGCATATGCTCATGAGCATGAGCATGGAGCATAAGGTTTTGCTCATGAGCATTAGGTAGAAGCATAAGCATTTGCTAATTTTTATATGAATAAGCTTTACCTTATACTCTTACCTTATGCTCCTGAACTCTGGAGCAAATGCTCACGTATTTTAAAGATTTTTCATCAGCTGATTCGCCATTGTGGTCTTACTTTTGTTTTTATAGCTCACGTAAGCACTAAATATGCAAGTAGGGGGCACCGCTTTTGTTTGCGTTGTCTGCTCTGTTCTCTATTTATGAATTGAGTTTTAGGTTAGTTGAGTTTAGAATTTTGAAATAATAGCGTGAAAAAATGCCATCTCTATAAAAATCTTCAGCATAATCTTATAATATCAAATATCCTTCTTACTAGTAGTTCTGTGAACAGTAGACCTCACGCACATATTCTCATCCACAAATACCTGATTGAAACTATAGACCTTATACAACCCATAACAACTTATGGAAATACAGCAATAGACTGGCTTCTCCACACATCTGTGTAATCACTTGTCAGCTGATTTATGATGAATAATTCTATAGTCTGATCTTTACTCCAATATTGGCGTATGAAGGAGGCTCCTTTTTCCATTTATGTTATCCTTGAAATGCAAAATTTCCAAAAACCTTGTATATACGTCGACGCGCAATTAAAAAAGGAACATACCTGTCAAATTTCATGAAAATCTATTACCGCGCTTCGTCGTAAATACGCAACATATAAACATTTAAACATTAATTTAAACATTAAGATTAATGCCAAACCGTCGACTTGAATCTTAGACCTCACTTCGCTCGGTCAATAATCGTCTACACTCTCATCTTCTTAATGCCTATTTCCTATTTTGTGATGGCTATCTTTATATCAGATAGCTATCTTTTGTATTTATTATTTTGTAGGAATAATGGTAATATAATATCATGGTTGAATCTAAAAAGAGTTTGATAGTTCTCAACTATTGATTGTGATCGTATCTGGTATAGTTTCCTCTTCCTCATACGAATTAGTTGAGCCATTTTACTATGAGCAAAAGGTGAAAAGCTGCTCTAGACTAGACTCACCTTTTTTTGAAGCATTTGCTTCAAAAGTTGAGCATAATGAGCAAATGCTCTAGTTTATTCATACTTTGGTGGTTTAAGTACATTTATTACATATAGTATATTTTTATAAGGTTTATAAGTTGTTTCTCCCTCTACAACAATTAGCCATGTGCTTTTTTAAAGTCCTCTAGTTGCATACCATTCCTTTACAATAAATTTTTGCCAAGGTGTCTGGCTAGATTCTACGTTATGCGACTTGATCGATCATTAAGTCGCCGATCAGTAGGTATTTTAAGCCTAACCTCAAATTTTCCAATACTTTATATAATATAATATAAGTAGCAAATAACTTTCTATTTCTGTTCGTCTGTTCTGATTTTAGCCGTGATTCCTGATATTATCTAATCTTTTAATAATCGTTATCGCATTTGGCGATACTAGACTAGCTATTTCACTTCAGACCTATAAAATTCTTCCAAATACAATTTTACTTTTGAGCAAATGCTGAAACTATTTTTTTGATGAGCATGAGCAAAAGGTTTTGCTCACGTTTATTCATAGAAAATAAAGCAAATGCTCCATATTTCAGAAGTATAAGCAAATGCTCAACTTTTTTAATATGGCCCAATATCCTGATTGCTCCATGGGATATCTTCTCGTGCTATCTTTTGTCTATGGTATTTTTCTCTCTGTCTTAGTGATGTTTATTTATTTTACAGGTTTGCATTCATCATGGGAGTCGGTATTGTGCTTTCAGTCCGCTCCCAGCTGCGTTCAGGAAGGCATCGTTCGCAGATCGTTGGAAAGGCAGTTAGTCGAATGCTGAAATTAGTTGTGCTTGGCATATTAGACTCGAATTTAAATCATAACAACTATAATGAGCTGAGATTTCCCGGAGTTCTCCAGCGTTTAGGGGTTTCCTACTTTCTGGTAACCTTCCTGGAAGTTACCCTTATGAAAGACAGCCAAATTTTCAAGTGAGTATAATTTGAATTTAATCGAAATTATTGTCAGAAACTGAAAAATACATAATCTATAATTATAGGGTGATTATAAAAGGACTTTACAACTTTGAAAGCACATAGATATTTATTGAAATCACTCACAGATTTTTTTTTCCACAAAACAATATTCAAATTTATTCCACAAAAACGTACACAATACAAAATCAAAATACGAGTTCTCAAAAGCATAACAACATAGTTATTAATATACATATTACACTGTATTATTTATTTTACATAGTGGATTTCTACTGGCAAAAGTATAACTTGTCCGCCAGTAGGAGTAGCAATAATTACATTATAACAAAAGTAAAAGAAAAGACATTACAGAACTCAAGAATTTAGATTATAAATCCAAAAATAAGATGTCGAACTATTAGGGGAAAATATCTAGCGTATATTACGTTCCAATTGAAAAAGGTGTCATTCTGTTACAAAACACTTCAAGTTTAAGATGTGGGTGTTATTTTGGTTGGATGTGACAGACGTTGGTAATGCAACATACATGCCACCGATAATAGATTTCTTGTCATACTCGTACCAGCATATCAGGCGTAACTTGTGCAACTGTAGCGATCCGAATGTGATCGGATTTCGGAGGTCATTAAGATTGTCTGGTAGAGGCGGAACATAAACCTCATCCTTAATGAAACCCCACAGGAAGAAATGTATCGGTGTTATATCCGGTGAGTGAGGTGGTCATGCAATTAGCCCTGCATGGTAAATCCAGCGAAGTTGAAAGCAATTGTCTAGAAAATCCCAAACTTCTCCGTGGAAATGAGGTGGTGCACTGTCATGCTGTACAAGATGAACAAGTGCCCTTTTACTTCCAGCATGACGGTGCACCAGCTCATTTCCACCGAGAAGTTTGGGATTTTCTAGATAATTGCTTTCAAATTCGCTGGATTTACCATGCAGGGCTAATTGCATGGCCACCTCACTCACCGGATTTAAGGGAGTGCAAAGGCTAAAAATAAACTTTATACTCGTGATATTTTTCAAAGTTTTTCGATTTGCATATCATTAAGCTATCAAAATGAAATTTTTTCTCAGAAAAACATTTTTTTCCGATCATTACTTTTTGAGATATGAGCGCCTGAAGTTTGAATTTTTGGGACGGAACATTTCAAATTCGGTAAGATAAAAATCCATGAGATTTAGAGGATGGATTCTCCATGGTATTGTTGATCTAGTAAAACAAAAATTTTCTGAAAATATCAATTTTTAAAAATTGATTGCTCAAAATTTTTAACTAGAAAAAAAAAATTTTTGGCTATTTTCAGTAAATTGAATAACTATTTCAAAAATGGATATTTTCAGAAAATTCTTGTTTTACTAGATCAACAGTATCATGAAGAATCCATCCTCTAAATCTCATGGATTTATCTCTCACCGAATTTGAATTGTCCTGTCCCAGAAATTTAAACTTTAGGCGCTCATATCTCAAAAAGTAATGATCGGGAAAAAAAATGTTTTCCTGAGAAAACTTTTTCATTTTGATAGCTTAATGATATACAAACCGAAAAACTTTGAAAAATATCACGAGTAGAAAAATTATTTTTAGCATTTGCACAGCCTTAAAACACCGATGGATTTCTTCCTGTGGGGTTTCATTAAGGATAAGGTTTATGTTCCGCCTCTACCAGACATTCTTATTGACTTATCTTCAAATAAATTAATCGAATCGAATTGAAAAATAAGAGAATGTGTTCATGGTTTAATCAATAGAACAAGTATAACAGAAAGTTTGATGATTTTTTATTGTATGTTGATGTTTGAATTGTTTGTTTGCAGTACGGAAGATGGGTGGTTATACAGGATATCCTTGACTCATGGGCACAGTGGG
This sequence comes from Nilaparvata lugens, assembly GCF_014356525.2. Lineage (NCBI taxonomy): Eukaryota > Metazoa > Arthropoda > Insecta > Hemiptera > Delphacidae > Nilaparvata > Nilaparvata lugens. The sequence continues at coordinate 1,891,945 of NC_052505.1, forward strand.
TTGTTGTTATTCTTTTGACCCTCCCTTCATACGGCTATCACACTCCACTTACCGGTGCCAGGTTGTCCAACTGGTAAGAAATATAACACTCAGTTATTTTCAACCTTAGATCTCATTTGCATGAGTCCTCTTATTTGGTTTTAGTTTCTGATCTTCCATTTTATACATGACTAGCAGATAACCCGTACTCCTCAAGGGTCTAAATCCGGGTTTAGACAGACGCTCAAGCCATTTGACGCAGTTGAATTTGTGCGTGTGAACGGTGGCTTGAGGCTTGCGCAAACCAAAAAATCTGGCTTGAGCAAATTCTGTTCTGACAGAAAATCGGCTTGCGGTTGGAGTATTGGAATGAGCGTTTAAACACTGCTCAAGTTTAAACACCCTGTTTAAACACCCTCACTCATAATGTCACACATCCGCTATGCCATTATTGTGTGGGGTGGGTCGTGCCAGAATTTGGAGAGGGTGTTCAAGTTCCAAAAAAAAGCTGTTAGAGCGATCAAAGGTATTATGCCTTTAGAGTCCTGTAGGAACCACTTTAAAGAATTAGGCATACTAACCGTTCCCTCTATTTATATCTATGAGGTGATTATGCATGTTAGAAGACAGACAATGACTAGAAATGCTGATTCGCATGGATACAATACTAGAAATAGAGGAGACTATGCTTCACTGTATCACAGAACAGCTCTTTTTGAGAAAAAACCTACATATATGGGCCTTAAATTTATTAGAAAGCTTCCTACTCACTTGAAAAATTGTGAAGATGTCAATGTTTTTGAGAAGGAATTAAAATTTTTTTTGATGCTTGGAGTATTATATACCACAGAAGAGTTTGTGTGTAGAGAGGGTTCCTTTGTGTGATTTTTTTTCTTCTTTTTTTGTTATACTGTATGTATTATAAATTTTTGACAATTCCTATACTCTGATTAGAGTCTCTGGGAAGCTTTAAAAACAAACAAAAAAACAAAGCCATTTGCGCTAACTGACAGGCCAAAAGTACGTTTTCGCGCATGCGCACGCGAATCCTGACCACAACTGAACCTCTAGTTTGTCTGTCTCGTGGTTTTTATTCATTATTACCTATTCAAGTTTTCATGCTAAATATATTAGTGTTTAGTTCTCAAGTGTTTCATAATATTAATAGTGTCTTATATTAGTATATCATATAAGTAATAAATCAAATTAACAAAAAAAAAAAAAAAATTTCCTGAGTGATTTCATAGAAGTTTATAAATCTTTCCCTTGTGTATAGCAAATTAAGTCCAAAGAATTCAGTGATCGCTAGGCTAAATCTCATGCTTATGATGTCCTAATAGAAAAAATGCGATCAGTTGACCAAGAAGCTGACAGTGAGACTATGGAGTGATATATGGATACTATGAGTTATCGAGATAACAATCTGATATAGATCAAAACTGATTTGGATAGCTACTGCTTCCATAGATAACTGCTACTGATAGCAGTTTAGCTGGTTTTTAGGATAGTATCAGTGAAATTCACAAGCCAAATTGCACAAACTGAACTGAGCGTGTGAACAGAAGAATTTTATTTCGCTCGTTTGCGCAAATTTGGCTTGCGCAAGCCAGTTTGCGCAAATGGCTTGAGCGTGTAAACCCAGCTTAATAAAAACTTGACAAACTGACAAGTTGACTTTTGACTGAGGAGTATTATTCCCACTTTATTATAATATATGCATAGAGGAAAGAATAGCATGATATCCCATGGTATAGGGCGATTATGTTGCAAATTTCACTGTTAACTCAAGCCAATAGTTCTAGTAATTTTTCACTTTCCTTGCCCTACTACCATAGGTAAGGAAAGTATTGCTTTCCGAAAAAAATTAAGGTACCCCAATTTCTAAATTTCTATACGTTTCAAGGTCCCCTGAGTCCAAAAAAGTGTTTTTTGGGTATTGGTCTGTATGAGTGTGTGTGTATGAGTGTGTGTGTGTGTGTGTGTGTGTGTGTGTGTGTGTGTGTATGAGTGTATGTGCGTCTGTGTACACGATATCTCATCTCCCAATTGAAGGAATGACTTGAAATTTGGAACTTGAGGTCCTTATACTATAAGGATCCGACACGAACAAATTTCGATCAAATACAATTAAAGATGGTGGCTAAAATGGCGAGAATGTTGTCAAAAACAGGGTTTTTCGTGATTTTCTCGGAAACGGCTCCAACGATTTTGATCAAATTCATACCTAAAATAGTCATCGATAAGCACTATCAACTGCCACAAGTCATATATCTGTAAAAATTTCAGGAGCTCCGCCCCATCTATGCAAAGTTTGATTCTAGATTCTCAATTATCAGGCTTCAGATACAATTTAAACAAAAAAAATTGAGTGGAATAGATTGAGCATGAAAATCTCTACAATTAATGTTCAGTAACATTTTCTCCTAAAATTGAAAATTAGCTTTAAATTCGAGAAAATGTGATTATCCAATTACAAACTGTTGGCAACTGTTGATTCTATTAAATCATTCACTATGGAGAGATAGCAGACCTCCTATGTCTACAGCGTTATTGTCCTGTCACCAGCTGGCTCAGATCTTTGTTTATAAGTAGACTTGAGATGCGCGGGAACACTAGCGTCAGGTGATCAATTTTCATAACGGCAAGGAAAGTTGTGTGAGTGCGCCACACCAGATTTTTTTTGTGAAGCTATGTGAGGCTAATAGTCTCTCATACTGTGCCGTTCTTACACTCTGACCCCAACAAAACAGTAATAATAGACAATAGTCGACAGTAATCGGGTTGAAATTCAGAACACAAACGACCTATACCATGGGATATCTTCTTAATGCTTTCATTTTTCTATGATATATATATGTGAGTTATTTTGTAGAGTGAAAAACCTTCAAAGTCAATTCAGCCTTGATTCGTCGGAAATAGGTCGAGAAGCAATGTCATCCTATATATGTATATTGAAACTTTAATTATATTTTAATACTAGCAAGTAACCCGTGCTCCGCAAGGGTCTTATAAAAAACTTGACAAACTGAAAAATTACCCTGTGTGATCTTGAATATCTAAAAATACGCCTATAACCATCCTCGGTAAATTGATAATCAATAAGAAGAATTTCAAACTAATCAGTCCAGTGGTTTAGACGTGATGATGCGTCATTTGTGAATTTCCTATCCTGTGCGTGTATAAGCCACTTTTTTCCTCTATTATATTATAAATGACGCAGGTAAACGAAAAATATTTCAGATTATAAGAGTTGATTGTTGTTAGAGATTTTTCATAATTTATGTGAACGCATTGCAATATTTATAGTGAGGTTCACGCTAGAATGGCAGTATCTGATTAACATTGGTGTTGCTATCCTTGTCCATAATCAATGTATCATCTTCGAATCATCTTTGTATCATCTTCCTAGAGTGAGATCCACGTTATAATGGCAGTGATTAACATTGGTGTTGCTATCCTTGTCTATTATTCGACAAAGGAGATAGCGCTATACTTTTCTAGCTCTGCAACGTTGCTAGATCGTTTTTCAACTATTCAGAAATATAATAATTAACAAAATAATCAATCCCAATTATGAAAATTTATTATTTAAACATTGAAAAAGATATTTCAGGACGAATAATATATTTATTTATTTATTATTTATTTATTTATTTATTTATTTATTTATTTATTTATTTATTTATTTATTTATTTATTCGTATAGATAATTTGAAACAAGAATGAACAGCTAATATTACATCAGATGTAGGCCTACCGGTGTCAGCTATACTCTATAGATGTCATTCGCAATGCAGAGAATCGGCAACGCTGCTCTCCTATCTTTCTCCACTCCATATGTGGACTGTAATTTCTTGTGATTATTATAATAAGTGTTTACATAACCTCATTTTAACTATTTTATTAACAAAAACCCCCAAACAGTTTTGGGTTTATCTCTCCCAATTGATTTTCTCCCAATCAATTTGTTCTATTATAATATGTACAAAACATGAGAACATAATCTCAATCAACTCTGAAGAACTCACTCTCCGCTCACAGACTCAAGTCTTTGTGGAGAGTATTCACTTTTGAATGTTCAAATGAGTTTTATAAATTTATATTATGTTTTTGTGAATAAAAAGCTAATTGACTTGATATTATTTGAATCATTTATTCAATGTTGTGATTGTGGAATGAGATAAATAAATAAATGAACTAATTTTATATCGCAAACCTTACTATAATGAAGAATATTTCAATGTCATTTCATTATTTTAACATTGAAACAGGTTACCTGGGACCAGGAGGATTGCATGATCACAGTACACATTTCAATTGTACCGGAGGGGCTTCAGGCTATATTGACAGAACTGTCTTTGGCTTGAATCATATCTACCAGCATCCAACGTCAAGGAGAATCTATCACACGACTATTCCGTTCGACCCAGAAGGTAAATTAATAAATTGATTTTTATTGCTGTATTTTTTTACAGGTAAGATTTCTGTTAAATAAAATTATGTTGAATAAGGCTCAACTCACACTTACGCGACTCAGGTGGAGAAGAGACTCAACTCTAGTCGAGAGCATGTTTCCAAATGGTGACACTCAGACCAGTCGATTCTAGTCCTCCGCGACGTCACCATTTGAAAACACATGCTCTCGACTAGAGTCGAGTCTCTTCTCGACCTGAGTCACGTAAGTGTGAGTTGAGCCTGAGGCTACCTCGACTCAAATCGTACGACTCCAGTCGAGGATACACCAGTCTCTCAACCCTACGACTTTCTTGTTCATTGTCAGTACTTCAGTTCCATGCTACTCCATCTCTAACCTAACTTTATAGAAAATATGAGATCCAATTCGTCACTTCTGCGCATGTAACAAATTTTATAATAATAATTATTAATATGATTGTCTTATGTAATTCTTATTATTGTCTTATCTAAAATCGATAAAACATCATCACTTTCATAAAACATAACCTCACTTTCATTAAAAATGCACGGTACTACGCAACTCGGTGAACACTTTTTCAAAAGGGAGAGAGCAGATTCTCAACGTCAAGATAAGCATGACGTCACGGATACTTATATCTATATCCATAATAGCATATATAGGAATTTAATTTGTTGATTTCCATGTTGAAATTGATTAAATGAAACTAGATGAATGACGAAATATTTTTAATGTTGGAATGACAAAATTGAACTCTGGATAAAATATTGAAATAAACTGTTACAAGTGATAAACAAACTATGCCAGTGGAAAACATCACAGGTGGCAATCATATGATTCGCCACAGCAAAGAATCGATAGTTTGTTGATCTGGCAACAATACTTTGTTGATTGGCAGTTGCCAGAGTTGTTCAACCTGTGCGATTGCTTCCATTTTGCTTCTTCTAAAATTCGATAACATGTTATTATTTCAATTGCAAACTGTTGGCAACTGTTGATTCTATTGAATCATTCACTATGAAGAGATAGCAGACTTCGTGTGTCTCCAGTGTTATTGTCCTGTCACCAGCTGGCTTGTATCTTTGAATAGTAGACTTGAGATGGCGTGAACACTAGCGTCAGGTGATAAATTTTCATAACGGCAAGGAAAGTTGTGTGAGTGCGCCACACCAGATTTTTTCGGTTTTAGTTGTTGATCTTCCATTTATACTACATGGCTATACTCTGTACAAATTACTTCTTACTTGGGTTGGACATGCGCAGCAGGGAAAGCATACGGCGGGAGGGATACAGAGGCGCGATGTTGCCGTTTTGAAGCGGCCAGCGTTCTCCAACTTCTAGTGACTGTTCATGTGCTCATGCGACTCATGCAAAGTTTCCTGTCTGAAAGCAGTCAACAGCGCATTGTTCAATTGGCGTTTACATAACACCAGAACACGATGCCATTTTCCACTAACCAAACCAAACTGGATGAACGCAACTCCTTCAAACTCTACTTCAAATTTCTACACGGTGTAGATGACAATAATATTGAATGCAATTTATCTTATAAAAAAAGAGTCGATGTTTTGAGAAGTGTTTTATGATAAATTGCTATGAGACAAGACACCGACATGTACTCAGGGATGAAACCATAGCCACCTCTAATCAGGGCCTCATAAATACCGGACCTGAGCATACAAACAAGATGGCCGCCGTAGTTGGTTGACTAACTTACTGCCATCAGCTAGGTTTCAGCTCTCTCTTATAACTCATTACTGTTCAAAATTATCTCTAAGAATTTAAATAAGGTTCTTATTAAAGAAGTAATTATTTTATAGGGTAACTAGGCTTTATTTATTCTCATGCACATAGCATTCAAGTACATTCTCTTGCATGTGAATTCACTTGCACATAGCTTATAATTATTGTTACTGTATTTTATTCTTGCCTACGAATTCAATGTTCTCAATTTTCGCGACTTTGCTTGCTTGGGCAACTGATTATTTATTTATTTATTTATTTATTTATTTATTTATTTATTTATTTATTTATTTATTTATTTATTTATTCATATGCAATAATACAATTCAGGTAAAAACAACAGGCATTTGCCCAAAACTGCTTCAAACCTTAATTTGGAATACACAGTCTAAAGGTTATGCTACTTACGTAACTAATTATTCATACTTACGTAATTATTCTTCATGTTGCAGTAATTGTTCAGAGATATATAAAAATTCAGAATAAATTTTTAAGGTATCTTTATTTTAAAAAGTTCAACGCATTCTGTCCGATAGCTTTTTCAACAGACAATCTAAGGTTGATATTTAATGTTCAAAGATTGGAAGAAAGGAGATCTGTCAGTTCCCTCTTGCTATTATATAATATCCTAAACAATCAAGTATTCATGCCAGAATTTATAAGTATGTTGCAACTTCATGTCCCGTTTAATAGACCAAAACCAAATATTCTGTTCCACATGCCATTTATCAGAACGACTCATCATTGCAATTCTTATATATACAGAACTTTACGTTTGTACAATAGAATAAGCCACTGCATTGATCCGTTTGCTGACCGTTTCAAAACCTTTAAGAAATCCTGTGAACTAGCATATCGCTCTATAGCTAACTCATGATTGATAAATAATTATACTAAACTCCCTCATTTTTTTTCTCTCTTCTAAAGCCCTATTTTTCCTCTATTCTCTATTTTATTCGTTATTTATTTTTCTTATCATTTTTATTTCATTCTTCTTCATTTTCTATTATCATTGGTTTATTTTATTTTTCATTTCGCCTCTTCTTATCTTATTAGTATTCAAAAATTGTGTTTACAATTTTATTTTATTTTTCATTCTTATTTTGCATCAAATATTATGTATCTAAACTAGTTGATGTCAATAAGGCTCTTCATGGATTTATTCTGTGAGCTTTTGTATGTAAATAAATAAATAAATAAATAAATAAATAAATAAATTTTTTCCACAGCTCTTTATCTTTGGAAAAAGTAAATACTGTTACTAATAGGGTTTTTGTATAATAGTTCGATTTACACCCAGGGACAACAAAATTTCTAGGCATGTTCAATAACTGTTCATACTCATTGTAGCATGTTGTTGTATGAAGCTAAATGTTGAGTTGCGGATAATAAACAAAAAGTAATTACGGTTGAATATTATAAAATTATTGTTGATTAAAACACTTTGAACACTGAATACACTTCAAATACTCAACACTCACTATACATTTTGAATTCTTAAAACTTTACTATTCACAATTTTAATTCATTCAACACTTACTAAACACTTAAATAATCAATTATAGAATGATAATTGATCATTTATAAAACTCGCAAATATTGTACCAGATTGTAAGCTACGCCGATGACACATCATTGTTCTCCAGTAATGTTGATTTGGAATTGCTGAGGACCCAGATGAGCAGTGCCTATGAGAATGCATCGGCTTGGTTCCAGGCTAACTACCTTTCTTTGAATGAAGCGAAAACGCAGACAATGATTTTTAATCTGAGAAACGTGACGAATGAAATTGAAACCGTTAAACTCCTTGGTATAATGTTGGATTCCAAGCTAACTTGGACAAGTCACATTGATTGGGTGTGTGGACGACTCAGCAGGGTGGTGTTTCTGTTAAGACGACTGAAAAATCTTGTTCCTCATCAGTATTTGAAGATTTCATACTTTGGGTTTTTCCAGAGTGTAATGATGTACGGGCTTATTCTCTGGGGTGGGGCAGCTAATGTGGGAAGAATTCTATTACTCCAAAAAATAAGTACTGAGAATAATGACTGGTTCAGACTACTATGCGCATTGTCGTCCTCTTTTTAAATCACAACATATTATGACAGTGTTCAGTTTGTATGTTATGCTTCTTCTGATAAAAGTAAAAAATGAGTTGCATACTTTGAAGTGTAGATTAGAAATGCATAGGCACGACAATAGACAGATCAGACAGCAGTGTCAATCCGACGTTCTATCAATAAGAGCTTTCAATAGATTACCGCTGTGTTCCAGGAATTTGAGTATATCTGTTTTCAAAACAAAAGTGAAAAGGATGCTTTTAGAGAACCCACTGTAAAGTGTTGGAGATTTCTATGATCTCCCTTGTGATATTGTAAATAATTTCTTCCAAGCTGACTGATATATTTATATAATTACGAGAATTGTTATGTTATAATTATTGATCGATGTTTATAGGTATGTTGTAACCTGTATTTTTTATATTGATATGTTTATATGTGACATGGCCCACTGTACTATTTTAAGTATTTATCGGCTAATAAATATATTTCTATTTCTATTTCTAAAGCCCGTGACATTTGTAAACAAACTTCACTTAACTACAACTAAATACTAAAAACTGATGACAGAATATCAGTATCAGCTGAGTTGAGACTCCACCAACTATCGGCGTCATTTCACCTAGATTTTCATACAGGCGCTGGTCCGGTATTTTGGAGGTCCTGCTCTAATACAAGGCCGCGGCCTACGATATTGCAACGTCGCAGTGTAGGCCTAGAATCTAATAGGCTACATGATTGGTGAAAAAGATTTTTAAAAATACCTGCTGATCTTTTTTACCAATCATGTATTAGATTCTAGGCCTACACTGCGACGTTGCAATATCGTAGGACGGGGCCTTGTATTAGAGGTGGCTATGATGAAACACATCGCTCAGCTTTGTATGCGAAAGGGGTAACCATCGCAGGTGTTCATCTATTCAATGCATTGCCAACACATTTAACCTGTCAAACGCTTGAAAAACTGAGAGTTCAGTTGAAGACAGAACTGGGACAGTGTTCTAATTTCATTCAGGAGTTTTTCAGTTGCTTTAGTTCACAGTAATTTTTCGTAGACCTTTGAGAGTATATATTTAACGATTGATGCTTAATTCTTATTTTAATTATTTTTATACTTTTGATTATAAAATTAAGTATTTTCTTTTTTTATGTTTTGAATATGTATTTATTGTATGGCAAATAAATAAATAGTGAAGTCCACGTTATAATGACAGTATTTGATCAACTTTGGTTTTGCTATCCTTGTCTATTATTCAACAAAGCCGGTGGTACTATCCTTTTCTAGGTCCACAACGATGACAATTATGTTTTCGACAGTGTAGAAATATAATTAATTAATTCAGAGAATCGGCATCGCTATTTTTCTATCTTTATCCACTGCCATTATAACGTGGACCTCACTATAGAGTATATATTATGTTGGAGTGATCCGTGGTCTAGTGACTAGAGTGCTTGAGTAGCAGCATAGAGATCCCGGGTTCAAACCCTCTCATTATCGAAAGTTTTTTAACCAGATCACTCCCGTGTTATCGGATGGTTACGTTAAGCTGTCGGTCCCGGCTGAAGTATGACAGTCGTAAGGCCCATTAATGGCTCAAATTATATATTCAGGCGGTGGGACCTTCCCGTGAGGGATTCCCCACCAAAAAAACCATACGGATTCACTTTTTTCATTATGTTAGAATTTATTGGTGAAGTGCGACAATTTTTCATATTATATTCATTGTGATTTGGAATCAAAGAACGAAAATTGAAGTATTTTCACATAATATATATGTTAGTGTATTCAAAAACATATTTCATTTGAGACGATTCAATTTGTTTCAAAGATTGCTTGTTAAAATGAACTCTTTTCTAGTCATTCACGAATTTACTGGTCATTTTATTACTTGTTTTTATAGTTTATCACTTATGAAATTTCGTATATTTATGTTGGTAATAATTTATACCTTAGAATTCTCACACATTAATGTAGCCACAAAATTCCTAATCTAACATCACATTGTCGGCTAATTTTGTTATTGCAATATTTCGAAATTTCTATCGAATTCTTTTTCAAACTATTTGTGTATTTTTTGTTATTTCTCATGATAATTTTGAATATTGTTATTATACTATCTCAGCAACATTTTTTGTAATGTTCATGTTTTAATAATTTGTTCTGTTAATGAAGAATGTATTATGTATCTGATTAGGATAGCAACTCCTATTTGTATGAGTACTTGCTCAAGAACAAATAATATAACTTTTTGAATGGATATACGTATTTAACAAGCCTTTTTATGAATGCACAATTAATTTATATAATTAAATTGATTGAAAAGTCCATATACCCCTTTGAGAGGAGTTCAGTGGCTGCTAAACTATCTATATAAAAAAATAACTTCCACGTGTCACCAGGTTTACTTCTAAGGGTTATTTGGTTTGTGCCCTACAAGAATGTGTGTGTTACTTATCAGCTTACCCTCGTATTATTTATATATGTTATGTGTATATAATATATTTCATATATGTTTAATAGGTCTGTTGGGTGTATTAACGACAGTTCTCACTGTCTACTTGGGAGTAGCTGCTGGCAGAGTCATTCTATGCTGTAATTCGACTAGCAGCCGAGTCAAGCGATGGATCTGCTATGCAATTATCTGTGTAAGTAGAGATCTACATTTTTTCTTGTTCCTCGATAGGAAGACAAGTCTTGAATCATTTTATTCCATTAACGTGAAAAGCACATCCATTCTATCCTGTGATACTCTATGTAATTCTTTATTAATTCATACAATACATCATCAAAATGACAGGGAGAGAAAAAAATAAGATTACCTTGTGCTATTTGTCATACATGACATCAAAACCCATTCAATTCTATTGAAATATTATTTTGTGAATTGGAAATCTGGTAGCGGATGTAATTATTAAATGTAATTGATATATGGAATGTAATACCGGTAGTGTGAATATTGAGTGGGTATTATTGTAGTTGTTTTTGGGTATCTCATATTATTTTCCAGGTTTTTGAACTGAAATGAACTTTGATTCTAACTGTATGTTGAACCCTGCGTTTTAGTGTGAGAATTGACTCTGTCTTGTTTGAATTTGCTAACTTGTTGCTTAGTTGTCGAAATTAAAGCAATTTTCGTGCATTTTTCAAATGCAGTTCCAATTTCTTGTCGAAAAAGCTACTGTATTTGGGAATTGTACGACCATTGACCTTTTTGCAGCTTTGGCTTTTCCACTGGAAGTTATGCTCAACGCTGGTGGAGGGGGAATAATTTTCAGTGAAAAGACCTCAGTTGGTATTGAGACGCGAACGAAAAATCATGTAACGGTGTGCGAGCCTCGGTCCTCTGAATGGGCCCATTTCGCATTCAGAGGGAAAGAAAGAAAGAAAGAAAGAAAGAAATATTTATTGCCAAAATCATTAAACACAACTTTACAAATGTGAAAAATATAAAAATTTTCATATACAATACATTACAAAAACTTAAAATTAAAATATTTTCCATTTAAACATCGATTATAATATTATCATTGGCGTTACCAGCAAAACTAAATAGTTTGAGCGATGGCAACGAGTAATCAGTCGGCTATAATTAGTGGCTTGAGATTCAGTCGAAAATAGAAAAAATATAATAAAGAAAAAAGAAACATATGGAATGTATGAAAAACTAGAAAAAAAAATAATAAAATTTCAATCCGAAAAGAAGAAGTACTAAGAGTGAAATACTAAGAGAGTAGAAAAACTAGAATGAATTCATAATAATTTAAAAACTCAAAAGAAAAAGAGATGATTCATGTAATTATTAATCTACAATTCACGGTACATATGTAATTATAGTAACATTTAGTAACATAATGTAATTCATTTGTAGCATATATGCAATTCCTTTTGTAAGCAAAAAGAGGAAAACAATACAATACAGTACACATGACACAAAAAATAAAACTTAAACTCAGAGTCAAATTGTTAAGTTTCCAGTTATCAGTAATTTTTATCTAGTTGTATAGGAAACCAAATTTTATAGAGTTAGTAGGAGTAGAATCAGGAAATTATTTGTGCGTGTGAGTTCAAGTATAGTGATTTTTATTAAAGCGTATGTGAGCGTTTCTGAAGAGTCCAAGTTTGAATATTGTTAAAATGGTGAGTGCCAAACTTTTGTTGTTTTTCTTATTAAGCTCAAAATTTAATTTCATAGAATGACCGAGGCCCAAATTTAAATACAGCAAGTCAGCAGGTTCCCAAAATGTGTAGATTGGAATTGAATATATTTTTTTGTGAATCAATTGCTGAATCACTTTGTTCTGTTTGAAAATTTGACATGTTACCTGACTTCTATTAATTCGTTCTACCTATTTAGAGTTCAATAAACCTGAAGTTGAATTTTAAAAGTATTTTCATTGAAGTTCCTGGCTCGTAGTTACTATAGTTGCTAGAATAGCAATGATCATAATCTGTGCATTTGAATGAACGAATCCACTAAAAGCTCCCAACCAATCAAGGATTCAAATACCGGTAGATGAATTGATAGCAGTAAACTTTAGCAAATATTATAGAAGAGAAGAAAAACCCCGCTCCGTTTACAGGAATACGGACATATTTGGTAATAAATAAATAAAAAAAATATAAAAAAAACGTCTGCCAGCTGATTGAATCAAAAACACCAGCTTTCCCTACAAGATTCAAATCCTGAAAACACAATTATGTAGGTTTAAACTGCCCGAACTGTGACCCTATAATTGAATTCTCAAGACAGAATCCTTCAGGTAACCAATGCCTTAACTCAACAACTAACTTCACAAACGGTTCAAAGAATACGGGCCTCGAAAGAAAAATTCAAAATCTATTAATGTGAAAAAACATGCAGCCTTGATTCACAGACCAAAAGTCGACTCATTCTTGTTTGTATATCATGGAGCTAAAAACCATACCTAATATTGCCTTCACGGAACGTGATAAAACACACGTTTCATCTTTGTAGATTGGAGATCTTCTCGCTTTATCAATACATTCAATAATTAAATCCTCGACCAGATTTCCAATTCACAAATAATATTTCAATAAAATTGAATGGGTTTTGATGTCCTGTATGACATATTCCTCTACCAAATTTAGATAGGGTTACACATAGTCCGAAATAGAATAGGCTAGATCCTGCAGTCTTGACTTCACAAAATTTCCAGTCCCTAAATTTGTTCACAAAGTAGATTCTCGAATTCAGATGCTCAAAACCTGACAGAATCCAAAGTCAGGGCAGTGGACTGTGAATGATAGTTGGTATTAATACCTACAAATAAATCTTTGAATTCTGTGCATAAAAATACTGATAGCTTGAAGTGTGGTAAGTACGCCAATAAAAGACCAAAAGAGTCAACAAGATGAGATTTAATAATAATAAAATAATAGGCAGATGGCCACATACAAAAACAAGTGTAAGTAGATTGAGTCGAAAAATCTTGGGACAATTACAACATGTAATAAAAAACGTTAGAGAAATACAAAATTAAATGAAATTAGGTCAATGACATTAATGACCATTGAAGCCTGACAATAATCGAAAAGATATTATTAATGATACCTGAATTGCGAATATAAATTGAGTGCTATAATCAAAAAGTTATTGCTGCAAAATTCCATCTTAATGATTACAAAAGGAATAGTAATAAATGACAATGAGCTGTAGATAGTGCTCAACAAATAGAATACATTAATATAGGCGGCATAGGCCTTCAGTAAATTAAATGTCAAGTTAGACATCAATTGAACAACTCAAATATGTGAATGTGCTTGCAAGCCAAGCGTAGCTATCAATACAGTGAAATAATACTAATATAGAATACGTTAATATAGGCGGCATGGGCCTTCAGTGATTGAATGTTAAAATAGACATCAATAGAACAATTAATAGGCGTCGGTGGCCTCAGTGATTGAATGTCAAGATAGACATCAATAGAATAATTAATAGGCGTCAGTGGCCTTAAAATGACACTTAAGAGCTAAGGGTAGCTATTAAATACAATGTAAAGATTGTCCAAGTTAAATACAGGCGACATGGGCCTTCAATGAATTGAATGTCAAGATAGACATCAATAGAACAATTAATAGGCGTCGGTGGCCTCAGTGAATTGAATGTCAAGATAGACATCAATAGAACAATTAATAGGCGTCAGTGGCCTTAGTGAATTGAATGTCAAGATAGACATCAATAGAACAATTAATAGGCGTCAGTGGCCTTAAAATGACACTTAAGAGCTAAGGGTAGCTATTAAAAATTGCATGTCTTGGTCGACATTAGTACGCTTGTAAAGCCAAGGGTAGCTATCAACAAAATTGAATATCTTGGTCGATATTAATACGCTTGTAAAGCCAAGGGTAGCTATCAAAATTGAATCAAGTACATATTATAACCTTGACATTATGTAGGACAGTGCTCTCAATGAGACGTGCACTGTAATATATTGAATTCATGAAAATAGGCTCAATTACCAAAGGTATGGACAATTAAATGTTTTTAATTGCCGAAAAAGTTGAATGATAGCTACAAAAATTGTATAAATGCACATAAAACTATCACGTACACCCTGAGTAGCTTCAGAGGTGGGTGATTGATACCCAGGTGTTGCTCCTGGATGACTTCACTCAGTCGTAATGTGGGCGGGGAAAGGAGGCAAGTCGAAGTTCCTCTTCCTCCTTCTTGTGCCTCAGCTGGCGTGAACAGCACCTCCTGGTGCTTCTGACGGCGTGAAGGTCGATCTCTTCTCTGATGACACCACTTGATGTAATCTTGTATCGGCCTTACGGCCTCGGTTCCGCTCCAGTGAAGTAGGAAAAGGAAGGACAGACAGGATAGGGACGGCAGACAACGGTCCGCTGTGCCCTGGGGAGAAGGAAGAATAGGGACGGCAGACAACGGTCCGCTGTGCCCTGGGGAGAAGGAAGAATAGGGACGGCAGACAACGGTCCGCTGTGCCCTGGGGAGAAGGAAGAATAGGGACGGCAGACAACGGTCCGCTGTGCCCTGGGGAAAAGGAAGAATAGGGACGGCAGACAACGGTCCGCTGTGCCCTGGGGAGAAGGAAGAATAGGGACGGCAGACAACGGTCCGCTGTGCCCTGGGGAAATGGGAGGACAGGGACGGCAGACAACGGTCCGCTGTGCCCTAGGAGATGGGAGGACAGGGACGCAGACAACGGTCCGCTGTGCCCTGGGGAAATGGGAGGACAGGGACGGCAGACAACGGTCCGCTGTGCCCTCGGGAGATGGGAGGACAGGGACGGCAGACAACGGTCCGCTGTGCCCTGGGGTAATGGAAGGACAGGGACGGCAGACAACGGTCCGCTGTGCCCTGGGGAATGGAAGGTCAGGGACGGCAGACACGGTCCGCTGTGCCCTGGGGAAATGGGAGGACAGGGACGGCAGACAACGGTCCGCTGTGCCCTAGGGAGATGGGAGGTCAGGGACGGCAGACAACGGTCCGCTGTGCCCTAGGGAGATCTGAGGACAGGGACGGCAGACAACGGTCCGCTGTGCCCTAGGGAGATAGGAGGTCAGGACGGCAGACAACGGTCCGCTGTGCCCTGGGGAAATGGGAGGACAGGGACGGCAGACAACGGTCCGCTGTGCCCTAGGGAGATGGGAGTCAGGGACGGCAGACAACGGTCCGCTGTGCCCTAGGAGATGGGAGGACAGGGACGGCAGACAACGGTCCGCTGTGCCCTAGGGAGATGGGAGGACAGGAAAGGCAAACAACTGTCCGCTGTGCCCTAGGGAGATGGGAGGTCAGGGACGGCAGACAACGGTCCGCTGTGCCCTAGGGAGATGGGAGGTCAGGGACGGCAGACAACGGTCCGCTGTGCCCTAGGGAGATGGGAGGACAGGGACGGCAGACAACGGTCCGCTGTGCCCTAGGGAGATGGAAGGTTAGGGACTTACGGCAGCCAAGGGGCCGCGGTACCAGGACAGGAGGTCGGGGACGTACGGCAGCCAACGGGCCGCTGTACCAGGAGCAGGAAGGTTGTGAGCGGAATGCTGTGGTCTGGGGCTCGTCCGGCCTTTAAATACTCCCCCAAAGTGGAGGGGATGGAGTTGAGCCGCCGCCAGAGGCGGTGGAAATCGTCTTGATGCGCGGAAGATGGTGCGCCATCGGTACCTCCCTTATCTCCGCGGTCGGCTAGCATTGCTGATAGCCGAGCGTCTTTCAATAATATTATTAACTATTTTCTCGTCACAATTTTACTTTGTGACAAAACTGTTTGAGTTAGTAGGAGTAGAATCAGGAAATTATTTGTGCGTGTGAGTTCAAGTATAGTGATTTTTATTAAAGCGTATGTGAGCGTTTTGAAGAGTCCAAGTTTGAATATTGTTAAAATGGTGAGTGCCAAACTTTTGTTGTTTTTCTATTAAGCTCAAAATTTAATTTCATAGAATGACCGAGGCCCAAATTTAAATACAGCAAGTCAGCAGGTTCCCAAATGTGTAGATTGGAATTGAATATATTTTTTGTGAATCAATTGCTGAATCACTTTGTTCTGTTTGAAAATTTGACATGTTACCTGACTTCTATTAATTCGTTCTACCTATTTAGAGTTCAATAAACCTGAAGTTGAATTTTAAAGTATTTTCATTGAAGTTCCTGGCTCGTAGTTACTATAGTTGCTAGAATAGCAATGATCATAATCTGTGCATTTGAATGAACGAATCCACTAAAAGCTCCCAACCAATCAAGGATTCAAATACCGGTAGATGAATTGATAGCAGTAAACTTTAGCAAATATTATAGAAGAGAAGAAAACCCCCCTCCGTTTACAGGAATACGGACATATTTGGTAAAAAATATATAAAAAAAGTCTGCCAGCTGATTGAATCAAAAACACCAGCTTTCCCTACAAGATTCAAATCCTGAAAACACAATTATGTAGGTTTAAACTGCCCGAACTGTGACAGCCTATAATTGAATTCTCAAGACAGAATCCTTCAGGTAACCAATGCCTTAATTCAACAACTAACTTCACAAACGGTTCAAAGAATACGGGCCTCGAAAGAAAAATTCAAAATCTATCTATGTGAAAAAACATGCAGCCTTGATTCACAGACCAAAAGTCGACTCACTCTTGTTTGTATATCATGGAGCTAAAAACCATAATACTGCCTTCACGGAACGTGATAAAACACACGTTTCATCTTTGTAGATTGAAGATCTTCTCGCTTTATCAATTACATTCAATAATTAAATCCTCGACCAGATTTCCAATTCACAAAATAATATTTCAATAAAATTGAATGGGTTTTGATGTCCTGTATGACATATTCCTCTACCAAATTTAGATAGGGTTACACATAGTCCGAAATAGAATAGGCTAGATCCTGCAGTTCTTGACTTCACAAAATTTTCAGTCCCTAAATTTGTTCACAAAGTAGATTCTCGAATTCAGATGCTTCAAAACCAAAAATAGAACATATATTTCACATTATTATCACTTGAATAGTAAAGATTCACATATTAAAGAAAACTGCTGTATTAGGCGAGATACGGTGATAGCCTCCTTATCATCAATATGATTAAAAATTGGCTTATACATGTACAGAATAGAAAATACACGAACGACGCATCATCACGTCTGAACTACTGAACTGATTAACTCGAAATTTTGCATAAAGATTCTCAATCTACCGATTATGGTTAAAAAGACCTATTTGAATTCTTGTTGATTTCAGTACGTCAAGTTTTCAGTTCGGCTTGTGATACTTTATTGGGCGAGATGAAACTCTTTATTGGGTGATACTTATATGATGAAAAAAATTGGCGTATGCATGTACAGGAAAGGAAATCCACGAATGACGCATCATCACGTCTAAACTGATTAACTTGAAATTTTACATATATTTTCAGGTATTCATGTACAGGATAGGAAATACACGAATTACGCATAATAACGTCTAAACTGATTAACTTGAAATTTTACATATATTTTCAGGTATACATGTACAGGATAGGAAATATACGAATTACGCATAATAACGTCTAAACTGATTAACTTGAAATTTTACATATATTTTCAGGTATACATGTACAGGATAGGAAATACACCAATTACGCATCATCACGTCTAAACTGATTAACTTGAGAATTTGAATATATTTTCTTAATTTACTGAGGATGGTTTTCCAACATTTCAGTACGTCACGTTTTCAGTTTGTCTAAATTCAGTTTTGTGCTTTAAGCAGATCCTTGCGGAGCACGGGTTACCTGCAAGTCCATAATGAAAGCACAATAATAATGTCTTATATTCTTGATCTTGATGATAACAAATTTGTGGCATGAGACAGTATTATTGTGTTTTCATTTTGACTTTTGATGAATTTCCTTGTCCGTTATTGGAGATCAATTCAACTATTAGTTATTATTAATAAAAACTATCTTGAATTAACCAAGGTTATACCCAACAAATCTAATTTTCCTGGATTTTGATGTTTTTACTGTGAGAAAACTATATGTCAACGTCTTAATAAAATACTAAATAAAAAATAAAAATATCTCCCCAAAGTTGATCAAGAACACTTATCATTTCAGACCGGGTGTAACAGAGGAATTTCAAGTTTATCCTACTAAACTTTCATCGATCAGAAGACAGCTAATTTACACAATCAGTAAACTGATCAGTGCAATACCTTTTGACTTAGATTTCAAAATTAGTAAAAAGAGCTTTAATGAGTGGATTAAGAGGGAATATTTCTTTACCTTAAATGCTAAACGTCACATGCCCTTAAGATCTGGGAAAGTTTGCTTGTGGAAAGACTCAAAGAATTAACCACAGTTACACCTAATCAATGTGGCTTCACTAGTGGGGTAGGCACAATAGATGCTATACACACCATAAAAATCTTGATGGAAAAATACAAAGCACTAAAGAAGGACCTTCATCTGGTCTTCATAGATCTTGAGAAAAGCGTTCGACCGTGTTCCGAGAGAGCTTATATGGCAGGCACTACGGGCACAACTGGTTCCTGAACAATACATCGAAATCCTCAAGGACATGTATCATGATATCAAGACTAGAGTCCTCAGCCCTGCTGGTGTTGGTCCGGAATTTGAAGTCAAGGTCGGGGTGCACCAGGGATCCACTCTTAGTCCACTTTTGTTCAACATAGTCATGAACTACGTTACCCGCACACCTTCAGAAGCCAGCCCCTTGGTCGCTTCTATATGCAGATGACATAGTCCTTGTAGCAGAAACTTTACAACAGGTTCAAATAGATTTAGCATGGTGCACAGTATTAGAAAGTCGAGGGTTGAGAGTAAGTCGTACTAAAACAGAATACATGCACTGTAACTTCTCAGGAATGAGAACATCTAACATCAGCGTGGCACAACCTCAGCACAAATGGCACTCCTTTAAAACAAGTTGACCACTTCAAATACTTGGGATCTACTCTTGCATGTACAGCCTCCGTTGACAGAGACATCAAGGACCGGATAACAGCTGCGTGGCTGAAATGGCGATCATTGACGGGAGTCATCTGCGATGCAAAAATGTCCATCGACGTCAAAGGAAACATATATAAGAGAGCAATCAGGCCAGTTTTAATGTACGCATCTCAATGTTGGGCTATGCGACAGTCAGATGAACAACAAATTCATGTTACAGAGATGAAGATGCTCCGGTGGTCGGGAGGTGTAACCCTGAAAGACAAAGTTAGGAATGAATATGTAAGAGGAACATTTAAAGTTGCTAATATAACTGATAAGCTAAGGGAAAATCGCTTGCGCTGGTACGGGCACGTTATGAGACGCGGTGAGGATCACATGACCAGACTCGTCATGGAAATTGAACAAATGGTAGACCGCCGACAACCTGGATGGGTACCATTTCCAAGGATATGAGGACGACGGATTTAGAGCCTGAACTAACTCAACAACGCGGAAAAGGATTAGGAGGGCCGACCCCAAGAGAAATGGGACATAGACTCGGGAGAAGAAGAAGATTTCTTTACCTTAAATATAGCAATTTAATTTTAATTCTATTATTTTCATTTTATAGTTTTCTCTCTGCACAATATTTGTTTAATTTTTTATGATTCTGCTGTTATAAGGTTTCTATTGTAATATTATTAGTTAGATTTAACCTTAACTTTCTGCATTATTTAGAAATATTATGTTTTTCTTTGCTGTTTTGCAACTCTCACCAGCGGGCAAATATTTTGTTTTTGCTGGTGATGCCTAGATTTTATATTTTATTTTAATTTCATCCAAGTATATGTATCAGTAATTATGTTTATTTAATTTAATTTTTAATGATATGTCATATTATAAAGAGTTTGTAATATGTTTCTCTTCTTCTTTGTCTCTCGCCAGTATGCCTTTAGAGCGTTGGGGTAGCCTCAGTCCATTTCCTCCATGGTTCCCTATCCAACGCCATTCTCTTCATCTCTGGAACAGTCTTCCCTCTTCTCCATCCTATCTCCTCATATAAATGAATACCTTGGACGTCCACTGCTCTCCTTCCTTGCACTCTCACATTAACATACTGTTTTGTTTTGCAATTATCTCCCATTCGCTGTACATGTCCATACCAGCCCAACTGCCTCATTTCTATCCTTTCACTGACATCTCTCATGCCCACTTCTTCCCTTACTCTATCCCTTCTTGTCTTTCCAACAGTTTTTCTATGGCACTTCATCTCTACTGTCCTTATCTTGTTTTCATGAGATGATTTCTTGGCCAGCTTTCACTTCCATACAGCAAGAAGATGTTTATGTTAATATTTTTTTCAATATTCTAATTGGCAATAACTTTTCAATGTATTAACAGCTTATTGATTCAACTGCAAATATGTTATTCTTGGGTACGCGTGAAAATATATGTTTTCTTCTGTTATTTCAGGGTGCGATTGGTGGATTTTTGTGTGGCTTTTCACAAGAGGGAGGTTTGATTCCAGTCAACAAGAACTTGTGGTCTGTGTCATTCGTATGCGCCACTGTGTCGCTTGCCTTCGTCATGTTGGCTCTCTTGTTCCTCATGGCTGATCACTGGTCGATATGGACTGAAAATCCTTTTGCAAAAGCTGGTAAAGTATCTGATCATTATTATTTTATTGACAGAGCAGAGTTAGGTCAGAGCGAAATTCAAAAAGGAACATACCTGTCAAATTTTATGAAAATCTATTGCTGCGTTTCGCCGTGAATTCGAAACATATAAACTTGAAGAGAAATGCAAAACTGAATCTTGACTCTTAGGCTCAACTCACACTTACGCGACTCAGGTCGAGAAGGGCTCGACTCCAGTCGAGAGCATGTGTTTCCAAATGGTGACACTCAGACCAGTTGATTCTAACCTCCGCGACGTCGCCATTTGAAATCACATGATCTCGATCAGAGTCGAGTCTCTTCTCGACCTGAGTCGCGTTAATGTGAATTGAGCCTAAAGGTGCGTACAGACTTTCGCTCTGCTCCGCAACCGAACGTCACTCTAGCAGAGCGATTGATGATCGACCGGCGAGCAAGAGTGGATCGACCGGGGAACGCGAGAAGACCTAACATCTTCCGTAACGTTCATGATGGGTGCGACTGCAGAGCGGGGGCGGAGCGACTGCGGTGCAATGGAGGAACGAGGGCGGTACTAGGGCGGAGCGTGCTCGGTGCGGGTTGGAGGCGCGTATATGTGTACGCAGTTTTAGAGTCAAGATGTGGTTTTGCATTTCTCTTTCAGTTTATAGGTTCATATGATCCGCATTTACGGCGAAACACAGCAATAGATCTTCATGAAATTTGACTGATATGTTCCTTTTTGAATTTCGCGTGGACGTATATTTAAGGTTTTTTAAAATTTTATATTTTAAGGACAATACAAAAGGAAAAATAGTCTCCTTCGAACGCCAATATTATCGTAAAAATCAGACTAAAAAATTAAACATTTAAACATTAAGAGAAATGCCAAACCGTCGAGTTGAATCTTAGACCTCACTTCGCTCGGTCAATTAACACTTTGTAATAAATTAATACTTTTTAATAAATAAAAAGTCTTCTTAAAATTGATAGCCAATGGCACGGCTCTACTCTACTAGCTTGAGACTGTTTTCATTAGCATAGTAGTGGTAGAGTAGAGTGAGAAGCGGTGGTGGGGGAAGGCAAGTGGTAGAAATAGAAATATATTTATTAGCCGATAAATACTTAAAATAGTACAGTGGGCCATGTCACATATAAACATCTCAATATAAAAAAAAAAATACAGGTTACAACATACCTATAAACATCAATCAATAATTATAACATAACAATGCTCGTAATTATATAAATATATCAGTCAGCTTGGAAGAAATTATTTATAATATCACAAGGGAGATCAAAGAACTCTCCAACACTGTACAGTGGGTTCTCTAAAGGCATCCTTTTCACTTTTGTTTTGAAAACAGATATACTCAGATTCCTGGAACACAGCGGTAATCTATTGAAAGCTCTTATTGATAGAACGTCAGATTGACACTGCAACTTTCTCAATCTTACATTGGGAACATCCAAATAATTACTCTGTCTAGTGTCGTGCCTATGCATTTCTGATCTACACTTCAAAGTATGCAACTCATTTTTTACTTTTATCAGAAGAAGCATAACATACAAACTGAACACTGTCATAATATGTTGTGATTTAAAAAGAGGACGACAATGCGCATAGTAGTCTGAACCAGTCATTATTCTTAGTACTTTTTTTGGAGTAATAGAATTCTTCCCACATTAGCTGCCCCTCCCCAGAGAATAAGCCCGTACATCATTACACTCTGGAAAAACCCAAGTATGAAATCTTCAAATACTGATGAGGAACAGATTTTTCAGTCGTCTTAACAGAAACACCACCCTGCTGAGTCGTCCACACACCCAATCAATGTGACTTGTCCAAGTTAGCTTGGAATCCAACATTATACAAAGGAGTTTAACGGTTTCAATTTCATTCGTCACGTTTCTCAGATTAAAAATCATTGTCTGCGTTTTCGCTTCATTCAAAGAAAGGTAATTAGCCTGGAACCAAGCCGATACATTCTCATAGGCATTGCTCATCTGGGTCCTCAGCAATTCCAAATCAACATTACTGGAGAACAATGATGTGTCATCAGCGTAGCTTACAATCTTGTTTTCCATGCATAAAGAAATATCATTCACCATTATGATAAACAATTACGGGCCGAGTATCGAGCCCTGTGGAACCCCATACTCTATATCACGCGCATGAGAAAAACAACCATCCACACTAACTGTCTGCTTGCGATCCGTCAAATAAGACATCAAAAGCCGATTAACTGAACCCCCAACACCATAGTAAGAAAGTTTCGACAACAATATACTGTGGTCAACAATATCGAACGCTTTACTGAGGTCATACATGGTCACACCTGCAAACCCTTTCTTTTCAAAGCTATTGAGAACATTTGTAACAATTTTGTTGACAGCATCTGTAGTTGATCTACCGGTTCTGAATCCAAACTGAGACGACGAGAAGAGACCCTTCTCTTCGAAATATTTCCCTAATGATCTTGTTATCACAGTCTCAAATATTTTTCCAAGATTGGCACCACCGATATAGGCCTGAAGTTGGCAGGATTATCCAGACTCCCACTCTTATAAATTGGTACTGTTTTAGCATGCTTAAGACAGTATGGAAAAACTGCATCCTCGATACAGTGATTAATACAGGTGGTAAGTGGATACACAACAAAAGATATAACAGATTTAATTAGTGAGTTTGAAAGTTGGTAAATATCCCTACTGGTGCTATTTCTCATCTTCAATACTATGTCGCTAATCAATTCACAAGATACTGGACTCAGCTGAAACGCGAAAATGTGACCGGTGTGGTCACGAAACCTTGGTTGTGTACCAAATAAAACAGTGTAGAATTTCACAACATTTTTTCTGTTTTTATTCAAAAATAACAATATTATGTGATAATATTGAGCTTTAATTTATTCAAGTAGTTGTACATGTATGTGCTTTTGTAATTGACACTTTATTCAATCAAAGTTTACATCGCACAAGATAAAAATAAAATAAAACATCATCCTCTAACGTATTTCATAAAACTCTCTAGTTATTTACTTGTAAACGTTCGTTGCTAAAACAGTCACCTTGGCAACCATGCTCACATTATAAATCCACGTAGGGGTTAGCCCAAAGTTAGTAGACAAAGTTAGTCTGTCTACTAACGTTGGGACTAGCCTACATCAAAGTGTTGATATGTGTTCAAGTGTTAATTTATAAAAATCTGGTGTGGCGCACTCACACAACTTTCCTTGCCGTTATGAAAATTGATCACCTGACGCTAGTGTTCCCGCGCATCTCAAGTCTACTATTCAAAGATTCGAGCCAGCTGGTGACAGGGCAATAACGCTGGAGACACACATGAGGTCTGCTATCTCTTCATAGTGAATGATTTAATAGAATCAACAATAATTTGCAATTGAATAATCACATTTTTCTTGAATTTAAAGCATATTTACAATTCTAGGTGAAAATGTTACTGAACATTAATTGTAGAGATTTTCATGCTCAATCTACTCCACATGATTTTTTTTGTTTCAATTGTATCTGAAGCCTGATAATTGGGAATCTATATGCATTGTTGGGGCGGAGCTCCTGAAATTTTTACAGATATGGGACTTGTGACAGTTCATAGAGCTTATCAATTACTATTTTACGTATGAATTTGATCAAAATCGTTGGAGCCGTTTCCGAGAAAATCACTAAAAACCCAGTTTTTGACAACATTTTCGACATTTTAGCCGCCATCCTGAGTTGCATTTGATCGAAATTGTTCGTGTCGGATCCTTATAGTGAGAGGACCTTAAGTTCCAAATTTCAAGTCATTCCGTTAATTGGGAGATGAGATATCGTGTACACAGACGCACATACACTCATACACACACACACACACATACAGACCAATACCCAAAAACCACTTTTTTGGACTCAGGGGACCTTGAAACGTATAGAAATTTAGAAATTGGGGTACCTTATTTTTTTCGGAAAGCAATACTTTCCTTACCTATGGTAATAGGGCAAGGAAAGTAATAAAACTCTCTAGTTATTTACTTGTAAACGTTCGTTGCTAAAACAGTCACCTTGGCAACCATGCTCACATGATAAATCCACGTAGGGCAAGCCCAAAATTAGTAGACAGACTACTAACGTTGGGGCTAGCCTTACATCAAAGTGTTGATAAGTGTTTAAGAGTTAATTTATTAAAAAGTATTGAATTTTAAGGTTAGTTCTGTTAACTAGACAACACACTTATCTACTATTCTCAAATTGTAGTTAAAACAGTTACTTGACTGAATAAGTAGAGTGGAGTTACCTCGGTTGAGTTTGTATGCCAGCTACTCGAGCACTAACTCTACTAGTGAAAATCAGGATTGATGGATTTGCAAGATTCATAAACTATTTTTACTGTTGCAGGTAAAAACGCCATAGTTCTGTTTGTGGGACATGCGCTGACCAAGAACACCTTTCCTTGGAGTTATTCACCAGTGTCCCATGAATCTCATCTTGGATTTCTAGCTATGAATGTAATCGGCACATCACTCTGGCTCATCATTGCCACAGAAATGGCCAGGCATGAGTTCTTTATAACTATCTAACCACATTGAAATTAATCATAAAGAAGAGATAGTAGAAGATGTCCACGGTATAGGTCGTTGTTGTTCCGATTATCACTGATTATTTTATTTATTTATTCGTAGAAAATAGGTAGTATCTAGGTGTAAACTGCATTTATTTATTTATTCGTAGAAAATAGGTAGTATCTAGGTGTAAACTGCATTTATTTATTTATTATTTATCTAATCATTCAGAGCTGTTGTTACTTCCAGAAGAGTACCACATGCTTTCCCCCAAAACGGTTCAAATTCTTATTTATACAACAGTCAAAATGTAGCTAGGTCCTTTCAACCTTAATTTAACAATATCGGGGGACCGAGCTTTGCTCTGGAGTGTAAAAGCATAGAAAATTTGTAAATAAAGATTGAATTCATAGTTTATATTTATTTATTCATTTTCTCAGTCGTACAATTATTTTTACAGTTATATGAGGAGGCACAACAGGAATATGCCCAAAACTGTCCCTTTTCAAATTTATACTACAGTCCAAATCAAAATCTAGGTTAAGCTACTATCACTCATCCAAATAACAATTTATTCATACTTCAAAAAACAAACACAACATCAATTACAAATATATATATATATATATACTATGAATTCGATTTAGAATGATGTACTATGTTTGCTACAATATTTTTTTAATATACTATGTACTATCATAGAGAAACGATAGCTGAAGTAGATATCCCATGGTATAGAGCGTTTATGTCGCAATTTTTACTGTTATCCCAAGCCGATAGTTCACGTAGTTCTTTCCTATGCAGCTTTGTGACGCTGGTAGTCTCTCAAATTGTGCCGTTCATACACTATCACCCCAACAAAACAGTAAAAATTGACAATAATCGACAGTAATCGGCTTGAAATAACAGTAAAAGTTGCGACATAAATTCCCTATACCATGGGATTTCTACTCACGCTATTGTTTCTCTATGGTACTATTCTACACTAACAGCATCTAGTTACTATTTTGGACTTTCTGAAGTGAACATTTTTATAAAAAAAAGAGAAATAAACGAAAATAAGTTTTGCTGAATTTTTCTTCTCGTGAGATCAGCTGGATGATCCCACACATGCACTCGTTCGCTCTCCTCCATTACAGTATTGACAGACGACAAAATTTCCAGCTGTTTTTTTCAAATACGTATTTATCCTTCTAATGTCCTTCAGCGAGTTATCCCAGGGTTGAGACTTATTGCAATCGAACGAACTTTCATATCATAAACCTACTTTGTTCCAAATTTTGTGAGAATCGTTAGAGCCGTTTTCGAGATCCGGTCACACACAGATATATAAACAGAAATTGTTCGTTTAATAGTATAGGATAAACAGTCCAGAGGTTGAGTAAAGTTCATGAATAATCAATAATTATTATTAAACGAAAATCCCAATTATATTGGAAATATTTCCATCTGTAAAGTTCATGATTTGATCTAGGTACACACAATTTTAAGCCAAAAAAATGTATAGACTAGAATTCTTCACTGTTGATATTGTAGGTCGTCGAGCTGGATTCGCACAGTGAACAGTTAAAATATATTTATAAAATAGAATTCTACAATTTGTATTCTTGTTTTTTAATATTCTAATAATTTTAAAGGGTACTATACTATAATTCTATTTTATAAGTACAAGAATGTAGCCCTGAATTCATAAAAGTTAAAATATAATTTCCATAAGTTTCAATGGTATTATTCATACACACTTTGCCGGTCTTTTTTTTTTTTTTTTTTTTTTTTAAGATTACGTCCTAAAGACTCCAGTCATGGAGTATAAGACAAGTCATGTTATTACATAATAATTCTAACACTAAGTAGTTCAACCTAGTTTAGGTTTGAAGGAATTCTTGTACACTATAAAAAGCTTTATCAACTAAATATTTTTTCATTTGTTTTTTGAAAATCTTCAAATCATCATTACTTTTCAAGATTTGAGGTAGCTTGTTATAAAATTTCCTACCAATATAATCTGGTTTTTGTTCAAATAACCTACTATTGTGACCCATTATATGATAATCTGCTCTGTTTCGCGTATTATACTCATGAACATCTGAATTCTGGATCACACCACTCGTTTTCACATGCATTACAACTTCATATACATACAAAGATGGCACAGTTAATAGACCAAGCTTTTTAAATAAAGGCCTACAAGAGTCTAACCTATTCACTTTCTCTATACATCTGAGTGCCTTCTTTTGAATCTTAAACACTCTGTCCATATTTTGTTGAGATGAATTACCCCATACTAAAATAGCATACCTAATATGAGATAGTATAAGTCCATGGTAAGCAGTTAACAGTAGTTTTTTATCATTCAGCCTAGCAAGCTGCCGCAGGACAAATACCCCAGATGATATCTTATTACATATCCTCTCAATGTAAGGATGCCATGTTAATTTCCTGTCCAATAAAATTCCCAAGAATGCTACTTTCTCTTCTTGGTCTAATTCATTTTCCTCTACAAACACATTTATTTCTCTATCCTCTACTGAATTATATTTACTTTTGAATTGTAGGAATTGACATTTCTTACTATTTATTGTTAATTGCCTTTGCTTCAAGAATTGGACAATTGACTGTACTCCAGTAAAAGCATTTATTTCTAGACTATCTAATAAATAATTGTTAAAGATAAGCGATGTGTCATCAGCAAACAACAGAGCTCTGTGATCTTTTAACTCTTTTGGTAATTGGTTCACATACAACAGAAACAGTAAGGGACCCAGAATTGAGCCTTGAGGTACTCCAGCCTGGACCTCCAGTTTTTGAGATTTAATTTTTACTATTTCATTCCCATCCACCTTGGTAAGCTCAACACACTGGTTTCTACCTATGAGATATGATTCAAACCATTTTAGTTCTATACCATTCACACCTACAGTTTTTAGTATTTCCAATAATATTCTATGGTTCACACAATCAAAAGCTTTGGATAAATCAAGAAATATTGCGGCTGCCTTCTCACCTGAATCTATTATATCTATTAGTCTTTCAACAAGGGATACTATTGCAGTCTTAGTAGATTTCCCTTTCTGGAACCCATGCTGTTCATCACATATGAAATTAATTCTTCCAGGTGCATCAATAACCTATTTAAAACTACTCTTTCAAAAATTTTACTTATTACATTTAGAATACTAATGGGTCTATAATTTTCAACTCTTTCAGAATCACCGCTCTTGAAAATTGGCAAAATTTTTCCTTGTTTCAGATCATCAGGGAAAATACCCTGCTCTAGTGAAGTATTAAGGAGATGCAATAAAGGGTCCAGTAATTCATTTTCACATTCTTTTAAAATTTTGCTTGAGACCCCATCCAATCCTACTGTTTTTTGTTATTCAAATTTTTTATTATTCTTGACAACTCATCTCTTGATAATGGATGAAATTTAAATACCTTTTCAATTGGCTCAGCATTTAATGTAGTTGTATTATAAGTATTAGTGTTCAGTGACTTTTGGAGATTATATGCAACCTGTTGATAATATTATTGAAAAAGTTACAAATGTCTATACTATCATCCATATAATTTCCATGTTCATCGATTATCCTAGGGACATTAGTAACTGTATCTTTTGAGCTGCTCTCCTATTTCTATTAATTACCTCCCAAACAGCAGAGTTAAAATTGGTACTAGTTGTTAATATTTCAGCTGTTTTCTTACACTTAGCTTTCCTCACTTCTTTTGCATAGTTTTTCTTTAGACATTTGTATTTGACTTCACTCGGAACATCCCTCACTAATTTAAATTCCTCATAAGCTTCCCTAACAATATTTCTTTGAGTAAGAATATCTTCAGTTATCCATTCATCTACTTTGTTTAATTTACTTTTTACTTTGACTTTTTTTATCGGACAGCATACACTAATGTGAAATCTTAGAGTATCAATGAATTGCTTATATTTGTAATTTAGGTTACAACTGTTATAAACACTACTCCAATTTTCTTGAAGCAGTTCCTGCTTCAAACAATTTATATTTCCTAGCTCATATTGCTGAATTTCTTTCACAAAAGTTTTTTTCTGCTTGGATTCTGGCCCTGCAACTTAACATCTAAAATTTGATAGTTATGATCTGATAGATCTGAGCTACCTAACCTGACATTACAACCTTCTATATTTGTGAGGATATTATCAATAATTGTCTGTGAAGTTCGAGTTACTCTTGTATATTCGTGGACCTTAATTTCTAAATTATTCATATTAATAATATCTCTAATATCCTCTGTCATTTTTTGCTGAGTGGCACAATTTCCTTGATTTTTTCTGTTACTTGAGGAAGATGATTCAAGTTAGGTTCATTTATATTATTTGAGCCACCCAGTACAATTAGATAGTCATTTTCATCAAAGTCTTTAGTTTGTTCCCTAGCTGACTCTACAACTGCATTAATTGATGCACTTGGCTTGAAAAAACATTGGACATCAAATTTATTTTTTAATCTTTTATCAAGGAGATCACTGCAATCACGTCCATGACTGGACGTCAGTAGCAGAACTCTCCCTTTCCTATCTTTATTTCCCTCAGCTATATTTTTGGTTGCTGTCTTCAAAACCTCACTGTACGTTTTATTTCGACCATTTTCAGAGCATTTCCCATCATTTAGGTTAGATTCTATTTTTTGCATTTGGACGGAGGTTCTATCATACATTTAGTATTATCAAATTTAGATTTTAGTTTCTTTATTTCCTCCGACATTAGACTACATTGATTTTTTAGATTTAGTATTTCTTTTTTATGGTCTTCATCTTGTAATTTTATAATCAGTTCCAAAGATTTAATTTCTTCTACCATCCCTAACCTTTCTTCCTCAGACGTTTTTAAAGTTACTTCTAATTGGTTTTTTAAATTAGTGTGGCTACTTTGTAGTTGAGCAACTTTTTCGGCTAAAGTAGTTTGAAGAACTGGGGTTTTTGGTTTTGGCGTTTTTGAATTTTGGTTTTGGGAACGCGTAAGTACTCCCGCTATGTTTACATTTCTATTATTAACCTTCGGTGTTTTACTTGAGCTCATCTTCCTATCTAAGAAATTATATTACTTGCAATAATAATAATTGATTTATAAATGATAGGATTTTAATTTGGTTATAATTTTAGTCAAGTAAACTATCTATGTTTATTTTTAAATCTCGAAAACCTAACCTCAAACTAACCTCTAAACGGTGTTTGGCTTTTTAAAATAGAATTAAGAATTAAAATTTAGAACAAAATGATAAAACGTGATCAAGAAACAATTAATAATGAAATAAACACAAAATTTGTACTTATCCGTGACTATTTATAACACAAAATCTTCCAAAACCCAGGAGCTAAATTATGTAGTACTTTCATTCACAACCTCTCAAGGTCAAAAAAATCTGTCTGAGTCACTACCTCCGTGAACAAAGCCATAGTGCATTCTGGTGACGTCAGCACAGGTAGGGATCCTACACCAATAAAAATGTGTTGATCTCAGGTGTTGTATATCAGCTAGTTATTTATTGGTCTTGGAGCCCTACCTGTGCTGACGCACTACCTCCTTAAACAAAGCCGTAGTGCATTCGTGTGACGTCAGTACAGGTAGGGCTCCTACACCAATAAAAATTCGTTGATTTCAGCTGTTCTATATCAGCTAGTGTTTTTATTAATTTAGGATCCCCACCTGTGCTGACGTCACCAGAATGCACTATGGCTTTGTTTACGGAGGTAGTGGCAGAGTGGGAATAGTTCAATTAGAACAAGTGGGAACTATATATTTTTACTGTTGGTGACAATGAAACAGTTGCATACAACATTTTCATTGTCACTGTTGTATGCAAAACCACCTTCAGTGCTCCAAATCCCACTGATTTTATTGTCGATTACTGTCGACTACTGTTGATTAATAATGTGTTGTTGAGATGAATCTGTGCTCCAAATTTCACTGTTATATCAATTGAAGTTTTAATTAAGCTCTTACATCAATTAAATTGCCGATTATTATCTATTATTACTGTCTTGGCCGAGTGTGAGAGTGTTAGAACGACACTGTATATCAATTGAAATTCTAATTGAGCTCTCATATCAATTAAATAACCGATTATTATCTATTATTACTGTCTTGGCCGAGTGAGAGTGTTTGAACAACACAGTATGAGACTTTACAGCATCACTTGGCTTTACGAAAAACTACGTAGATTATTCATTTATTTTGAAATACATATGAGAGCACAAGGATAACATCCCATAATTATTTTATTATTGCTCGCTTGACCCATAAAAGAAATAAACAATAACCAATAAAATAACAAAATTATAACGTGAACCACACTATAGTAACAAAGCTCATGCAGTTTTGGTGCTGCAAAATTATTTTTCTAATATATGAATATTTCCAATTTTAGTGATTATATTTCTTCTATAAGTTTGGTTTCGAAGCATCTAAATTTAAAAATCTACTTTGTGAAAATAATTAAGGACTGAGAATTTTGTCAAGTGGGCAACTACAACAAGACAACCTATTTCGGTCTATGTGTAACCGTATCCAAATTTGGGAGAGGAATAGCACAAGGTTACCTTATTTTTTCTCTCCCTACAATTTTCGATGATGTAATTATTGTATGAATCAATAAATAAAGAATGCAATGTGTTATAATTGAAGAAGTTTTAGGCAATAGCCTGTTTTTTTCCCGATTCTTGTATTTTTTGCTAACCTTATAAATAAATAAATAAATAATGGCTTGAACAGACAGTGAAATTTGGAACGTGTGCCTATACCATGTGATACATTCTTACACTACCTTTTCTCCATGTTGTAATTCTCTAATAAAGTATGAAGAAAATTATCTCTTCAATGAACTGATATTTTTAATATCCAAAAATGTTTGTAGATTTTGTAGGTTATTACTAATAGGTACTATTTATGAGTAATTTAAATGTTAGAATTTACTTTTTATCAATATTTGTATCTCATTTTAGAATTAATATATATTTATAAAAAATGTGTGATGATTATTTTAAATACAATATTCCATTAATAGTTAATATTTTCCTTATTGTTATGGACAAGATACCTATAGAGAGGTCCACGTTATAATGGCAGTGTTTGATTAGCAATGATATTGCTATTCTTGTCTATCATTCAACACAGCGGACAGCGCTATCTCTTTCTCGCTTTCCACTGTTGCCAGATTATCTTCTAACAATGTATAGATAGAATCAATAATTAATTAACAAAATATTTCATCTTAATTATAAAAATACAACGAAACTAGTATTTACGTTACAATTTGTATTCTTGTTTTTTAATACGGTATTCTATTTATTTTTAAAGGGTACTATAATTTTATATTTTAAAATACATTATAAAATTATTGAAAAATAAAATTTCTTGACCAATAATAAATTGATCATTTTAAACGAGAATGAACAGTTAATATTACATCAATAAAGCTGTATCAGCTACCATCTATAGAAGGCATTGACAAGACGGAGGATCGGCAACGTTTCTATCTTATCTTTCTGCCATTATAACGTGGACCTCACTATAGAGTATCAACTACTGTTCATCTCATTTCTTCATGAGTTTACTATGAGTAATATTCGGAAATATTCATACAATAAGTACATAATTTATTAAAATGATAGGGAGAGAAATAATAAGGTAACCTTGTGCTATTCCTTTCTCAAATTTAGATAAGGTTATACATAGTTCAAAATAGGTTGAATATATTTTCACTTTTTGTGTAGTTGAGAAGTTGATGATATTGTGGTAATTATTTATATTAAATGAAAAAGACAAAGAAATTGTCGAAAACCACAGATTTATTGATATTTAGAAAGACCGGTTTCGGTTGTTACACCATTGTCAATCTCTCATGGTATGTCAGCATGTCAAGTTCATCAGAGATTGACAATGGATTTAATAACCGAAACCGGTCTTTCTGAGTATCAATAAATCTGTGGTTTTTGACAATTTCTTAGTAATTTCAATTTAATTGAATATATTTCTCAATACTCCTCGAATGATCTAGGTCTTTAGGCACAGAGAGGTACACTTTGTTCTTTTCTGGGCTTCTGGCTTGAATATAGCCTAGTGGGAATAATGAGAATTTATTATTTGAATGAAATAGATGGACTGAAAAATGAAAATTGGATTCAAAAAGCAGTAGGTCATCATGCTTGATAAAATTTGCGTTTTTAAAGCTTATTATTATAATTTAAAGTTTTCATTTATTGTGATACATTCTG
Source organism: Nilaparvata lugens (assembly GCF_014356525.2). Taxonomy (NCBI): domain Eukaryota; kingdom Metazoa; phylum Arthropoda; class Insecta; order Hemiptera; family Delphacidae; genus Nilaparvata; species Nilaparvata lugens. Next base: position 1,926,004 of record NC_052505.1, read on the forward strand.
TGATTCATTTAGAGTATAACATCAACCTTCAAAATTTTCAATTCATTATTCCTGGACCGAAAATCAAAGTGACGAAGCAGTGTGTGATTACATAACCTTAACTTTTGGACAGCATTAGCATTTTATCAAAATTTGTGGAGAGAAATAGTACAGGCTCAGCCTAGTTTTTCCTCCAATGTCATAATAATTGTATTATGATTATAGTGTTTTATACAATAAATGAATAAATATAAAAAATATATATATATAAAAAAAAAATTGGGTGGTGGATTGGAAATTTGAATGTGTGGATTTCAGAAATAACCAATTCAGAGCTGGAAAATTAATTGTACAGCGTTTTGTTGACCGAGCGAAGTGAGGTCTAAGATTCAAGTCAACGGTTTGGCACATTTCTCTTTATGTTTAAATGTTGCGCATTTACGGCAAAACGCGGTAATAGATTTTCATGAAATTTGACAGGTATGTTCCTTTTTTAATTTTTTGGAAATTTTGCATTTCAAGGATAATATAAAAGGAAAAAGAAGCCTCCTTCATACGCCAATATTAGAGTAAAAATCAGGCTATAGAATCATTCATCATAGCTGTCGAGTGGATTATGAATTGCATGCCATGACGCATGCAATTCAATATCTCAATGTAACTTGGTAAAAAATCAGCAGCTGTGTAGACTTTTAAATGCATGTCTCATTGCATGCAATTTTTTATGCACTAATCAATGAACTATTGATTGCGTGCAATAACGCATGCAATAAATAACTACAATAACATAGTATTGTCTCTCGAACTTTCTCTGATTTGAAGTCGGGCTGTCCTGTTGCCAGTATGTCTAAAAGGGGATTAGCTTTTGTTGTTTGCATTTTTTACACCAACCCGAACAGCTATCAGCCGTTTTCACACCGATATCTCGCCGACACGACATACAGAGAGGATTTACTCTGATGGACAGTATAAGAGGAGGCTGCGGTTTATAATTGTGCGAGGTCTACTGTTCACAGAACTACTATAGTGCGGTCCACGTTATAATGACAGTATTTGATCAACTTTGGTTTTGCTATCCTTGTCTATCATTCGACAAAGCCGGTGGTACCATGCTTTTCTAGGTCCACAACAATGCCAATTATGTTTTTGACAGTGTAGAAATATAATTAATTAATGCGGAGAATCGGCATCGCTATTCTTCTATCTTCATCCACTGCCATTATAACGTGGACCTCACTATAGTTAATAAATCACCAAATTTTTTAAATGAGTACATTTTTTTGCAATTGATCAATTCATCGCTAGTATTTTCTGCTAGGTAACTTATATGTATTATTCATTCAAATTTAAATGTATGATTGTTTATTCAACAAATTCTGAATTCCATCTCTATTTCAGGCATTTAACTCTCCACAATATTAAAATCTCAATATTAATTTGCAATTGAAGAAATATTGATTTTAGAATTCAAAACTTGAAAGACTAGAATTTAGCTTATTATTTATAATATTATTGTGAAGAAAGAAATTATTGGCTCATACTTGTTTGAGATAGGTTGTGATAGTCAAAAACATCAATGATTGGTCAACTTTTACAACGTAGAATGAGATTCACAAAAATTGGTTTGCTCAGACAGCCTACGTTTAAAAGCGCTCTGTGAGTTTCATTTTGTGGCAGTGGCAACACTGCTTCTTTTCGTACCAAAATGGCTGTGTAACAGTGGTGTAACTGTCAGTCAACAACTCCGATTGTGAAGTGCGTAGTAATAGTATTTCTAATCTAATAATTACTTTGTAGTTTTGTTAACCGGGTCTTTTCCACTAGGAATTATTAGTTTCGTGTGTTAATTTATTAATTTGAAGTCGTGATATTTTGGTGAAAATATGTATTTGCGATTGTATGAGAATACACGATTATGGCGTAAACCAGTGATAGCCTACGTAGATTCATTCCATTACGTTTATGAATTTAAACAGTGATCAATTATAAAGGTAAGTTCCTTATTATTTAAAGACTTGATATCCTTGTTTATTCAATGATTGTTACCTTTATAAACTGAAGTTTGATTTTTTAAACTAGGCCTAGTAAATTAACATTTTTATTTCGGTTCATTCTACGCTGTATCAAGTTTCATAATTATTTTATTACAGTATTTCATTATTTCCTTTTTCTCTCACTTCTTTTATTTCCTTAAGTTAAGCAACTAAATAATTTACCTTGATATTATTCCGAAATTATCATATCTTTTCCTCTGCGAACATACTCGACCATCACTAACTTTACTATACCGTACAGAATGTTGTAAAAAAGGTGGCCATAATTCAGGGCGTATAACTCCTCACATCAAGAAAATATAAAGCTCCAATTAACATAGGTTCAAAAATGCTTAGTTACTAAGTTATACAGGATGGAAGATTTCGTCTGAATTTCTGTGCCCCTGCTTGAACGAAGCCCCACGGGTATTTGTTGGCTGTTAATTGAGGTGCATAATTTAGCGTACTTTATGTAAAATAAACTGAAATTATCTCTTCAAAATTAAATTTTCGACAAGCTCTGTAAATAAATATTTTGTGTTTATTGTACATTTAACATCTAGTAAATCTTCTTCAAACCTTGAATTAACTTGTTTTTTTGGGACCAAGTTTTGTGTATTTAAAAATTACTGTAGCTACTGGTCTGGAAACAGGTTTATTCAATTTCTCAGTTTATTTTATTTTACTGAAAGTACGCTAAACTGTAGCCTACATCTTGATTAACAGTAAACATATACATATGTAGGGCTTCGTTTCAGCAGGGAAACTGAAATTCAGACAAAATCTTTCACCCTGTATAGCTTGGTAACCAAGCATTTTCGGACCTATGTTAATTATAACTTTTTTCTCCTGTTGATGAGAGGAATCACGCCCTGCCTTATAGGCACCTTTTCCAGAACATTCTGTATACATTACCTACCTAAATTTTTTTTTATCTCAATAATCATTGAAGCTACATATGGCCTACTTCGTGAATTTGTTTTTATTCTAATTCTCCAATTTCTTCTTAAATTTTGCATGATAATTAGGAATCATCCATAATATCCCCATGAAGCCTCTTCATATTCATAAAATTGAAAATTTAAAGACAATCTTCCGTCATTATTATTTCAATAACAAAACATTTTTGGACCCATATCTACTAGATTTTTTTATTTATTTCCACATCAGGAAACCACTGATAAAGTTTGTCGGTCTATTCTAGAAACACTGTATAGGCCTAATTTTTGAAATTCAATAATATAAAATGGCATAGTATCAAGTAGGCTATTCAAATATTCAATATTCAACTAGGCTATTTAAGTAGGCCCATCAATAAGGTGTTATATTTGTATGTCTTCCTGTTTTGTAATTACTTATTTAGGCAGGGAGATTTTGGATTCTGTAATTTAGTTCAGTGTAAGTGTTGAAAATGGATTTAAAAATCCAAAAGTGCTCCACACGTGAGTAGGCTACTAGTTTTAATAACTTCTATTCAAAAAAATTGACTGTGGTTTCGTAAAAATAGTATAAAAACAAATAATCCTACTTTTTAAAACCAAGCCAGTCACTGTAAACATTACACTGGAGTAATGTTTACAGGTACTGGCTTGGTTTTGAAAAGTAGGCCTATTTGTTCTTGTACTATTTTTTACGTTAATATAGTCAATTTTTTTGAATAGAAGTTATTAAAACTAGTAGCCTACTGTAGAGCGCGTTCGGATGTTTAAATCCATTTTCAACACTCCTGTTAAGTGTTGAAAATGGATTTAAATATCCGAAAGCGCTCTACAGTAGGCTATTAGGTTTAATAAGTTTTATTTTAAAAAAACTGACTGTTGTATCGTGAAAAATAATTAAAAAACGAATTATCAACTAGCAATTTGTCCTGAGATGTGAAATTGACAAGCATTCCAAAAGTGTAGAGTGATTATAAAAGGGCTTTACAACTTTGAAAGCACATAAATATTTATTGAAACCACTCACAGAATTGAGAAGGGTGCTATTTTGTTTCGAAACACTTCAAGTTTTAGGTGTCGGTGTTATTTTGGTTGGATGTGACAGCCGTTGGTAATGCGACATACATCTCACCGACAATCGATTTCTTGCCACACTCGTGCCAGCATATCAGGCATAACATGTGCAACCACAGCGATCCAAATGTGATCCGATGTTGGAGGACATTAAGATTGTCTGGTATAAGCTTTATACTTGACTAGCCGTCAGGCTCGCTTTGCTCGCCATATCCGTCTAGCCCCCGAGATCCCTGGATCGTCCAAGAATGAGATCAGCAGGCTCGCTTCGCTCGCCTGCATTTTTATCATATGTTAGGACAATCCAGTCGGGGGTCCAGACTATACGTCTGGCTAAACGGATATGGCGAGCGAAGCGAGCCTGACGGCTAGTAATATAATATCCCCAGGATTGAAGTAGCAGTGCCCAATCAATTATTCCGCGATAAATGCATTCAAATCTTCAACTTGGTGCCAACCTAACAAAGTCAACTCAACTTAATGCCAACCTGACAAAATTATTAATTTAGTTGCCAGTTAACAACTGTTTCGAAGAGGTAGGCCTACTCTATCTAGATTATAGTTCTGTAGTAACATATGATATGGAAATTTCAATTATAATTAAGAGATTGGGAAAAGAAGAATATACATGCTAAAGGACGAACTTTAAACCCTTGAAAACAACCCTTAGAGTAAAAATATTGCCAAAAGATTTCTTAGTGCGCCTCTAAAGGGCCAACTGAACATACCTACCAAATTTGAACGTTTTTGGTCCGGTAGAGTTTTAGTTATGCGAGTGAGTGAGTGAGTGAGTCAGTCAGTCAGTGAGTGAGTGCCATTTCGCTTTTATATATATAGATGAAACCTCACAGGAAGAAATGCATTGGTGTTAAATCCGTTGAGCGAAGTGGCCATGCAATTAGCCATGCATGGTAAGTCCAGGGAAGTTGAAAGCAATTGTCTAGAAACATCGATGGATTTCTTTTTGTGGGGTTTCATTAAGGATAAGGTTCATGTTCTACATCTACCAGACAATCTTAATGACCTCCGAAATCGGATCACATTCGGATCGCTGCGGTTGCACAAGTTACGCCTGATATGCTGGCACGAGTGTGGCAATAGTTCGATTGTCGGTGGGATGTATGTCGCATTACCAACGGCTGTCACATCGAATTAAAACTAGTAGTTCTGTGAACAGTAGACCTCGCGCTCAGTAAGTTACATTGACCTGTTGTTATGTTTTCTCAAAAATTGATAAATAGTTAATTAATTTAAAATGTTTTGAAACAATCCTAAATAAACATAGAGCTTTCTGTCCTATCGTACCGTGACTTGTAGTCCCGGAATGTGAGTGTGAGCGCTGTTATCAGGTCTGGCTGCAAATGTCTACAACGTTAATGGAAAGATACATTTTCAAGATGTTCGATGTTTTTGAAAGGGTAGTATTATAGCATAGCCACCTCTAATACAAGGTCCTGGCCTATGTTATTGCAACGTCGCAGTATAGGCCTAGAATCTAATACATGATTGGTGAAAAAGATCAGCTGATATTTTTAAAAATCTTTTTCACCAATCATGTATTAGATTCTAGGCCTATACTGCGACGTTGCAATAACATAGGCCAGGGCCTTGTATTAGAGGTGGCTATGATTATAGTCAACTAGACAGCTGATTTATGATGAATAGTATTCTAAAGTCTGATTTTTACGGTAATATTGGCGTTCAAAGGAGAGTCCTTTTCCTTTTGTATTATCCTTAAAATGCAAAATTTCAAAAAAAACCGTATGTATACGTCGATGCGAAATTCAAAAAGGAACATACCTGACAAATGTCATGAATTTTTATTGCTGCGTTCTGCTGTAAATGCGGATCATGAAAACATAAAGAGAAATATTGAATGAAAAAGACTAAGAAATCGTCAAAAACACTGATATATTGATAATTAGAAACATTCTTAGCCTTTTTCATTCAATATGAATAATTACCACAATATCAACTTCTCAACTACATAAAAAATAAAGAGAAATGCAAAACCGTCGACTTGAATCTTAGACCTCACTTCGCTCGGTCAATAACACCCACACCTTAAACTTGAAGTGTTTTGTAACAAAATGACTCAATTCTGTAAGTAATTACAATTAATATTTTATGTGCTTTCAAAGTTGTGAAGTCATTTTATAATCACCCTGTATGTTGATATGAAACGATTATCACTTATGCTAAATGCTAAACTTACTATATGCTAAAGAAAGTGTTTATTTTTTTGCAGTGCATTCAAATGTGAACTTGGAATCCCAAAGTTGAATAATGGTTCCCTAGGAATAAAAAGGCAACCACATCGAATTCAATTATTGGAAACCTTCAGAGTGGGTAAATATATGAGAACTTATCAACTCACAACATTAAGTTATCCGGTAAGTCAAACGTTTTCAATTATTCTCTTTTTTTTTAATTTGTGAACTTCTTCATCTTGTTTGGAATTTTTTATATGAATTCTGATTGGATATAAAAGGAATAAAGTCAGCCATCTTATAGTTATGCCATCTTAGTTATATTATTGGATATAAAAGGAATCAAGTCAGCCATCTTAAAGTTTGTTATGCCCCAATAGTTTAAAGCCATTTAGGGCCGGTTTCCGAGCTCGGGATTCAGGAAAGTTCTAGACTTTGAGGCTGTGCAAAGGCTGAAAATGAACTCTCTACTGGTGATATTTTTCAAAGTTTTTCGATTTGTATATCATGGGCTATCAAAATGATGGAGGTTTCACAGGAAAAAAAATTTCCTGATCATTACTTTTTTAGATATAAGCGCCTAAAGTTTAAAATTTTGGGACAGAACTTTTCAAGTTCGGTAAGAGATAAATCCATGAGATTTAGAGGATAGATTCTCAATGGTATTGTTAATTTAATAGAACAAAAATTTTCTGAAAATATCAATTTTTGAGAAAGTTATTCAATTTACCAAAAATAACTCAATAAAAAGTTATTTTTGGTCATTTTTAGTAAATTGATATTTTTGGAAAATTTTTGTTTTACTAGATCAACAATACCATTAAGAATCTATCCTCTAAATCTCATGGATTTATCTCTTACCGAACTTGAAATGTTCTGTCCCAAAAATTTAAACTTTAGGCGCTCGTATCTCAAAAAGTAATGATCGGAAAAAATGTTTTCCTGAGAAACCTCCTTCATTTTGATAGCTTCATGATATACAGATCGATAACTTTGAAAAATATCACCAGTAGAAAGTTCATTTTTAGCCTTTGCACAGCCTTAAACAGCTGGAGTCAGAAAATTGGCTTGCCGAAATATGGTGTAGTCGCAGTAAAACGACTAACAATTTTTAAATTGAATTTCGAAAAACTTGAAAATTGATAAAATAAAGAGAAAATAATGCAAAGTTTAAGCTATTTTGAATTATTGACCGAGCGAAGTGAGGTCTAAGATTCAAGTCTATGGTTTGGCATTTCTCTTAATGTTTAAATGTTTGAATGTTTAAATGTTTTATGTTGCGCATTTACGGCGAAACGCGGTAATAGATTTTCATGAAATTTGACAGGTATGCTCCTTTTTTAATTGCGCGTCGACGTATATACAAGGTTATTGGAAATTTTGCATTTCAAGGATAATATAAAAGGAAAAAGGAGCCTCCTTCATACGCCAATATTAGAGTGAAAATCAGACTATAGAATTATTCATCATAAATCAGCTGACAAGTGATTACACAGATGTGTGGAGACGCCAGTCTATTGCTGTATTTCCCATAAGGTCTATAGTTTCAATCAGGTACTTGTGGATGAGAATACTGCCTGAAGTCTACTGTTCACAGAGCTACTAGTACTCTCCTTTTTCAACTTCTTCTTCTTCTTCAACTTCTTCTTCTTCTTCTTCTTCTTCAACTTCTTCTTCTTCTTCTTCTTCTTCTTCTTCTTCTTCTTCGTCTTTTTTTACATTCAAAGATGAAGATGAAGACGAAGATGAAGATATGACATTGTGGATGCTCCTTGGTATGTCAGGAACAGCGATCTTCATAGAGACCTGCACGTCAACCTGGTGTCCCAGAGGCATGCGCGGAGAGGCACGAGGGCGACTGCACCAACACGACAACAGTGAGGCGATCCAGCTGCTAGACAATGTAGGGTTGGTGCGGAGACTGAAAAGGAGGAAACCGTTTGAACTAGTGTAGTGCTTTTTCTAAGTAGTGTCCAGTGAAAGAGCAGAGCTGTGGAATATAGTTTTTAGTGCAGTTGATTAAGTGTACATTTCAATCCAACAATAGAAGTAAGACTTTCTCATGAGAAATTCGCTGTTTATTTTTTTAAGTAGATGTTAGGATAGGAAAAAAAATCATCAGTCTCTAGGCTAGGGGCCGGTTTCCAAGCTGGTTATTCAGCTCAGTTCTAGACTTTAAACAGCTGGAGTCAGAAAATTGGCTTTCAGAAATTGGGTGTAGTCTCAGTCATAGTAAAAGCATAGAGAAAAGATAGCATAATTTAGTTTTAGTTTTTCGAAATTTAATTTTACCATAGAGAAACAATATCGTAAGTAGATATGCCATGGTATAGGGCGTTTATGTCGCAACTTTTACTGTTAACTCAAGCCGATAGTCCACGTAGTTCTTTCTCATAAAGCTGTGACGCTGGCAGTCTCTCATATTGTGCCGTTCATACACTCGCACCCGGCCAAAGCATTAAAAATCTACAATAATCGGCTTGAGTTAACAGTAAAAGTTGCGACATAAACGCCCTATACCATGGGGTATCTACTTACGCTATCGTTTTTCTATGGTAAAATTAAATTTCGAAAAACTAAAATTGAACACAAAATAAAATAAAGAGAAAATAGGGTAAAATTTCAGCTATTTTGAATTATTTAGAAATGTTTCATTTCGTCAAGGAAAAACGTTTCCAATTATAGAAATGAGGAAATAAAGATTATCATAGAAACTGTGATTACGCCCCGTTTTGGAAAGCCAATTTTCTGACTCCAGCTGTTTAAAGTCTAGAACTTAGCTAAATCGCGAGCTCGGAAACCGGCTCTAATTGATATGCTGACCAGGAACGAATTGAACGTTCAGTCTTAACGGCTTTATTGGAGCACAACTATGAATTTGCTGACATGATTCACATTCCTCTTGTTATAATTCAATAACAAAAATGAACACTTTTGTGTTCAGGAGTGGTCGTAGTCGAGTGGATCAGATGCTGGCTTCATGATTCAGAGGCCCGGGTTCAAACCCCGGCCCGGGCAAGATATTTATCTCGGGCCACTCCCGTGTTTCGGATGTACATGTTAAACCGTCGGTCCCGGCTGCCTAAAAAGCAGTCGTTAGGTCATGTCAGAGGCCCTGAAATTGATCAGTTGCGACGTGAAAACTATGACACCAGACCTGAGCCAGCCAGGTCACACGATATTATTATTATTAATTCAATAACACAATCATACAATGTGATCATGCTTGTGATCACATAGTTCACATTCCGCTTATACCCAATCAGAATTTAGATAAAAACTTAAACATTAATAAGTTTGACTATGATTTTGGTGATTATGTGAGAGATAATGAATATTCACAATAAATTATTTTACAATTTTTTTGAACATTTATTTTTTTGAGATTTAATATAAACAGTCAGGTGAAGCAAAACTATAAGTTGGCTGACTTGATTCCTTTTATATCCAATTAGAATTCATATTAAAATGACAAAATAATCATTTTTACATTGATCGTATGATTTTTTGGTGAGTATTTATAAAGTTCAAAGACGTATGGGAGAAATAACAATTCTTCATCATCATCATCTTCATCTTCATCTTCATCATCTTCATCTTCGTCTTCATCTCCATATTCATCTTCTTCTTGCTTTTTGTTCATCTTTGGAAGCAGGGTAAGAAGAAGATGAAATTGTGGATGTTGGTATCGTCAAAAACAGAGATCTTCATGGGGACCTGTACGTCGACCTGGTGTCTGGAGACATGTGGAGAGGTAGGCCTACAAGGGGCGGCTCCACCAACATTGAGGTGCCAGCCAAGAGAGGGTTGGTGCGCAGACTCAAAAGGAGGAAACCGTTTGAACTAGTGTAGTGCTTTTTCTAAGTAGTGTCCAGTGAAAGAGCATAACTGTGGAATATAGTATTTAGTGCAGTTGAGTGTACATTTCAATTCAACAAAAGCAGTAAGAGTTTCTGATGAGGAATTCGCTGTTTTAGCGTATGTACACACACCAGTTAGTCAAGACAAGACAAAACACATTTAGTCACAATAACTCACATAGTTGCTTATGAAGGCATGTCTAATTGCAATGAATAATCGGTGTGTGTTGCTTCATAAGCAGCTATGTGAAGTATTGTGACTAAACGTGTCTTGTCTTGTCTTGACTAACTGGTGTGTGCGTATGCTAATTTTTCAAGTAGTAGGTCTATGTTAGGATAGGAAAAAATTCACCAGTCTTTAGACTAAAAAGCTATAGTATTGAAAAAAATATAGTGTTTGAATGCAGCTACAAGCTTTTTTAACGGATTCGTTACTAGTGGTTGCTTGTGACTTCCGAGATCCCATGATGCCATCTTTAGGGTCGAGACACATGAGGCAGTTTTTCAGACGAGATGGCATGGCATGACATGACAGTAAGCTCTCCGATTGGCTGATTCCCAATTGGCTTTTTGTCAATTCGTGTTGTGATGAGACTCATCTAAAAAACGCCTTTTGTGTCTTGGCCCTTAGGCTTGTGCATAGTTAATAATAGCCTAGTGAGAGATGAGCCTTGAATTTTGGATATATTCCAAATCACCGAGTATTTGGTGAATGAATACTCAATATTCCAAATATTTGGTGGATAGTATAACAACAATATTCATGAGTTCTTTTTGACTTATAATATTCATTCAACAACACAATAAATACTTTCTTTCAGAGTAATTAGATGAAAAAATATTTCTTAATTGGTCACCCATCCAAAAGCAGGACCGAGAGCTTGTAACAGCTCTTATGAAGCACTCAATTTCTCTCATCCTAGAGTTTGCTATCTTTGGAATCTGATTTCTATAATCTAGACCAGAGAACACTAGAACGGTTGTATGTTATTTTCCCATCAACAGAAAATAGTTATTTTGATCTAGTTTCGTTAAACCTGAGCTTGCTATGCTATACACATCTATAAATCTGCGACTATTGGATATATTTTCTACTTGTATAAAAATTGAAAGTAATTGTGTTTCATTTTCATGAAACTTTAACTCATAATTCCTGTATTTGAATCATAGAAACCGCACTAGGTGACATGATGCATCTTATATGTTACACTATTAAAACTTTGTATTATGAATTTTGTAAAGACAGTATTTTTTTAAAGACTTGCCTATTAATTTCACTTGTTAAAGAAGCTTCTTATCCAGCAATCATTCTATGAGATTATTTAATTTCTGTATCAATACATAATTATTATAGAAAGAGCCACTAGGTGACATGCATCTTCTATACTACACTATTAGAACTTTTTATTGTTAATTTTGTAAAGGCAGTATTTTTGTAATGACTTGCCTATCAATTTTACTTGTAAAAGATGCTTTTTATCAACCTATAATTGTATGAGATAATTGAATTGCTTGATGCAAGAAGGGTATCAGTCCATAGTTGATTAGTTGCACGCTCATATGAAAAAATATATATATTCTGAATTGAATTTTCTTCTAAATTTTGTAGAAAAAATATGCAATTATGGCAAAAATTCTCCAAGTATTACTACAGTACTATGTAGTCACTTAAAATATTTAAATTTGAGATGCAAACAGAAATTATTAGAATAGAATATTGGTAATTGAAAAAAATGGTCTAATGCCCCTTTTGCATGGAGAAATTCAACTAGCATCTTTCAGTTATTGTCACTAGATTCAATCATTGTTGTGAAATGAAAAATATGAAAAAATAGAAAAAATGTATTAAAAAAAGTAAAAATTATAAAAAAGTATTGAAAAAAGAAAAATATGAAAAAAGAAAGAATAAAAAAAATTAAAAAAAGAATAAAAAAAAATAAAAAAGAAAGAATAAAAAAAATTAAAAAAGAAAGAATAAAAAAAATTAAAAAAGAAAGAATAAAAAATGATAAAAGAAAAAAATGAAAAAAAACAGAAAATAAATTATGAAAAAATAGTGAAATAAAGAAAAAAGAAAGAAAGATGAAAAGATTAAATCCTGGTGAATGTGAAATATTGTGTTTCTTATTGTCGAAAATGGAATGTAACTGTGTTACATGCATCTTCTATGCTCTACTATTAGATTCAAAATATATATTATGTATTTATTTATTTTTATCATTATTATATATTATATTATTCATTCATATTGTATTAAATTTATCTTACAACTGTTCAATTGCTATTATGATTGTTAATTTTGTAAAGACAGATATTGTCCAATGATTTTCCTTCTTTTTTATGTAAAAGATGCTTTTCATTAATTTATTATTGTATGACAGAATTGCTTGATGCAAGAATGATATTAGTCCATACCTTAGTAGAGTTGAAATCTCATTAAAAAAAAATATATATTCTGATATGAATATCCTTCCAAATTTTATTCAAAATGATGCATTTTTGGCATATTAATTCTCTACTGAACATATTTCATCAGTATATTGGTAACATGAGATAATATTCTAAATTTAAGATACACTCAGAAATCATCACAATGTTGATAATTGAAATTAAAATGGTCTAATATCATCTTGCATAGAGCAATTCTCATCTATTAGCATCTTGAACCTATCATTGTAGAAAATGAAAAGTAATTGTATTACTTGCATCTTCTATGCTTCATTTCTGTACTAATCCATAGCTATTACTTTTTTAATTTTTATTAGGACTTTGTTAATTTTGTAAAGGCATTATTTTTGTAGTGACTTGCCTATTAAATTCACTTGTTAAAGATGCTTATTATCCACCTATAATTGTATGAGATAATTGAATTGCTTGATGCAAGAAGGGTATCAGTCCTTAGTTGATTAGTTGCACTCTCATATTAAAAGAAAAAATATTCTGAAATGTATTTTCTTCTAAATTTTATAGAAAAAATATGCAATTATGGCAAAAAATTCTCAAATTCTTACTACAGTACTTTGTAGTCACTTAACTTATTTTAAATCTAGATACATACAGAAATAATAAATTAGAATAGAAAATTGGTGATTGAAAAAAATGGTCTAATGCCCCTTTTGCATGGAGAAATTCAACTAGCATCTTTCAGTTATTGTAACTAGATTCAATCATTGTGAGATGAAAAATATGAAAAAATAGAAAAAAATTTAAAAGTAAAAATTGAAAAAAGAATAAATGAAAAAAAAGAATAAAAAATTGAAAAAAGAAAAATATATAAATAAATGAAAAGAGAAGAAAAATGAAAAAAAAACAGAAAAATATAAAATAACAGAAAAAATAAAAAAAAACAAAAAAATGAAAAAATAAATTGTGAAAAAAAGAAAAAAGAAAGAAATATGAAAAGATTAAATATTGATGAATGTAAAATATTGTGTTTTTTAATGTAGAAAATGGAATGTAACTGTGTTACATGCATCTTCTATGCTCTAATATTAGATTCAAATTATATATTATGTATTCATTTATCATTATTATATATTATATTATTCATTTATATTATATTCGATTTATCTTACAACAGTTCAAATGCTATTATGATTGTTAATTTTGTAAAGACAGTTATTGTCTAATGATTTTCCTCCTATTTTATGTAAAAGATGCTTTTCATTAATTTATTATTGTATGACAGAATTGCTTGATGCAAGAACGGTATCAGTCCATACCTAGTTGAATTCTGATTTAAAAAAAATATTCTGATATGAATATTTTTCCAAATTTTATTAAATGATGCATTTTTGGCATATTTATTCTCTACTGAACATTTAGCTTCAGTACATTGGTAACTTGACATATTCCAAATTTAAGATACACTCAGAAATCATCATAATGTTGATAATTGGAATCAAAATGGTCTAATATCATCTTGCATAGAGCAATTCTCTTCTATAGCATCTTGAACCTATCATTGTAGAAAATTGAAAGTAATTATATTACTTGCATCTTCTATGCTTCATTTCTGTACTAATCCATAGCTATTACTTTTTTAATCTTTATTAGGACTTTTAATTGTTAATTTTGTAAAGGCAGTATTTTTGTAATGACTTGCCTATCAATTTCACTTGTTAAAGATGCTTCTATTATTTTGTAAAGACAGTTATTGTGTAATGATTTTCCTTCTTTTTCATGTAAAAGATGCTTTTCATTAATTTATTATTGTATGACAGAATTGCATGATGCAAGAACGGTATCAGTCCATACCTTAGGAGAATTGAAATCTGATTTAAAAAAAAAAATATTTTGATATGAATATTCTTCCAATTTTATTTAAAATGATGCATTTTTGGCAAATTAATTCTCTACTGAACATTTAGCTTCAGTACATTGGTAACTTGAGATATTCTAAATTTAAGATACACTCAGAAATCATCACAATGTTGATAATTGGAATCAAAATGGTCTAATATCATCTTGCATAGAGCAATTCTCATCTATTAGCATCTTGAACCTATCATTGTAGAAAATGATATGAAATTGTATTACTTGCATATTCTATGCTTTATTTCTGTAATAATCCATAGTTAGTACATTTTTAATTTTTATTAGCACTTTTTATTGTTAATTTTGTAAAGGCAGTATTTTTGTAATGACTTGCCTATCAATTTTACTTGTTAAAGATGCTTCTTTAATTTTGTAAAGACAGTTATTGTCTAATGATTTTCCTTCTTTTTCATTTAAAAGATGCTTTTCATTAATTTATTATTGTATGACAGAATTGCTTGATGCAAGAACGGTATCAGCCCATAACTTAGTAGAGTTGAATTATGATTTTAAAAAAAAATTCCGATATTAATTTTCTTCCAAATTTCATTAAATTATGCATTTTTGGCATATTAATTTCCTATTGAACATATACTCTCAGAACATTGGTAACTTGAGATATTCAAAATTTAAGATACACTCAGAAATCATCACAATGTTGATAATTGGAATCAAAATGGTCTAATATCATCTTGCATAGAGCAATTCTCATCTATTAGCATCTTGAACCTATCATTGTAGAATATGAAAAGTAATTTCATTACTTGCATCTTCTATGCTTCATTTCAGTACTAATCCATATTGTTATTACATTTTTAATTTTTATTAGAACTTTTTATTTTTAATTTTGTAAAGGCATTTTTTTGTAAAGACTTTCCTATCAATTTCACTTGTTAAAGATGCTTCTCATCTAGCTATCATTCTATGAGATTATTTAATTTCTGTATCAATACTTAATATTATAGAAACAGTCACTAGATGACATGCATCTTCTATGCTACAATATTAGGACTTTATTGTTAATTTTGTAAAGGCAGTATTTTTGTAGTGACTTGCCTATCAATTTTACTTGTTAAAGATGCTTCTTATCCACCTATAATTGTATGAGATAATTGAATTGCTTGATGCAAGAAGGGTATAAGTCCATAGTTGATTAGTTGCACTCTCATATTGAAAAAAAAAATTGAAATGAATTTTCTTCTAAATTATATAGAAAAAAATATGCAATTATAGCAAAAAATTCTCCAATTATTACTACAGTACTTTGTAGTCACTTAACGTATTTAAAATGTAAGATACATACAGAAAAAATAAATTAAAAAAGAATATTGGTAATAGAAAAAAATGGTCTAATGCCCCTTTTGCATGGAGAAATTCAACCAGCATCTTTCAGTTATTGTCACTAGATTCAATCATTGTTGTGTGAAATGAAAAAAACAGAAAAAATGTATTAAAAAAAGTGAAAAATATAAAAAAGTATTGAAAAAAGAAAAAAAGAAAGAATAAAACAATTATAAAAAAAATAAAAAAAAGTTAGAAAAAAATAAAAAATAGAAAAAAAACAGAAAAAAGGAAAAAAAGAAATGAAAAAATAAATTATGAAAAAATAGTGAAAAAAAGAAAAAAGAAAGAAGGATGAAAAGATTTAATCCTGATGAATGTGAAATATTGTGTTTTTTATTGTCGAAAATGGAATGTAACTGTGTTACATGCATCTTCAATGCTCTAATATTAGATTCAAATGATATATTATGTATTTATTTATCATTAGCTTTATTTCTGTAATAATCCATTGTTATTGCATTTTTAATTTTGTAAAGGCAGTATTTTTGTAATGTCTTGCCTATCAATTTCACTTGTTGAAGATGCTTCTATAATTTTGTTAAGACAGTTATATTGTCTAATGATTTTCCTTCTTTTTTATGTAAAAGATGCTTTTTATTAATTTATTATTGTATGACAGAATTGCTTGATGCAAGAACGGTATCAGTCCATACCTATGTAGAGTTGAAATCTGATTTAAAAAAAAAATTATGATATTAATTTTCTTCCAAATTTCATAAAATTATGCATTTTTTGCATATTAATTTCCTATTGAACATAAATACTCTCAGTACATTGGTATCTTGAGATATTCTAAATTTAAGATACACTCAGAAATCATAAAAATGTTGATAATTGGAATCAAAATGGTCTAATATCATCTTGCATAGAGCAATTCTCATCTATAGCATCTTGAACCTATCATTGTAGAAATTTGAAAGAAATTATATTTTTTGCATCTTCTATGCTTCATTTCTTTACTAATCCATAGTTAGTACATTTTTAATTTTTATTAGGACTGTTTATTGTTGATTTTGTAAAGGCAGTATTTTTGTAAGACTTGCCTATCAATTTCATTTGTAAAAGATGCTTCTATAATTTTGTAAAGACAGTTATTGTCTAATGATTTTCTTTCTTTTTCATGTAAAAGATGCTTTTCATTAATTTATTATTGTATGACAGAATTGCTTGATGCAAGAACGGTATCAGTCCATACCTTAGGAGAGTTGAAATCTGATTTAAAAAAAATTATTTTGATATGAATATTCTTCCAATTTTATTTAAAATTATGCATTTTTGGCAAATTAATTCTCTACTGAACATTTAGCTTCAGTACATTGGTAACTTGAGATATTCTAAATTTAAGATACACTCAGAAATCATCACAATGTTGATAATTGAAATTAAAATGGTCTAATATCATCTTGCATAGAGCAATTCTCATCTATTAGCATCTTGAAACTATCATTGTAGAAAATGGAAAGTAATTATATTACTTGCATCTTCTATGCTTCATTTCTGTACTAATCCATAGCTATTACTTTTTTAATTTTTATTAGGACTTTTTATTGTTAATATTGTGAAGGCAGTATTTTTGTAATGACTTGCCTATCAATTTCACTTGTTAAAGATGGTTCTATAATTTTGTAAAGACAGTTATTGTCTAATGATTTTCCTTCTTTTTCATGTAAAAGATGCTTTTCATTAACTTATTATTGTATGACAGAATTTCTTGATGCAAGAACGGTATCAGTCCATACCTATGTAGAGTTGAAATCTGATTTTTTGAAAAATATTCTGATATGAATTTTCATTTAATTATGCATTTTTGGCACATAAATTTCCCACTGAATATATTCATTCAGTACATTGGTAACTTGTGATATTCAAAATTTAATATACACTCAGAAATCATCACGATGTTAATAATTGGAATCAAAATGGTCTAATATCATCTTGCATAGAGCAATTCTCATCTGTTAGCATCTTGAACCTATCATTGTAGAAAATGGAAAGTAATTGTATTACTTGCATCTTCTATGCTTCTTTTCTGTACTAATCGATAGTTATTACATTTTCAATTTTAATTGTTGATTTTGTAAAGGCAGTATTTTTGTAATAACTTGCCTATCAATTTCACTTCTTAAAGATGCTTCTTTAATTTTGTAAAGACAGTTATTGTCTAATGATTTTCCTTCTTTTTTATGTAAAAAAGATGGTCAATAATTTATTATTGTATGATAGAATTTTTTAATGCAAGAGCAATAATTCTCATCTATTAGCATCTTGAAACTATCATTGTAGAAAATGAAATGAAATTGTATTACTTGCATCTTCTATGCTTTATTTCTGTACAAATCCATAGCTATCACATTTTCAATGTTTTCTCAACTAAAAGTCAATTATCAATGTGAAATAACCTGTTCAAAATATATTTTGTAGATGTGTAAAGCATAGCATGGTTAAGCTATTATGATCAGATCAGTTCAGGTCAAGATACCTAGAACACGTGTATTTTAAGGTACATTGGCTCAAGTCATATTTTTTATAATTTTTTATTTACCACTTTCATTTTGTACTTCTATTGGAAGGGTGACCGCTCATTTTCAGTAACATTAACTCACATTTATATCCTTCAAGCTTACTCCCCAGTCGTTCAGAATATTATAATTATTAATAATTAGTTTTAATTAATTAATTATCAATAATTATCTATTAATGCAGCTTTCAATTTATTTCCATCTGTGTTCAGAATATCCCCGAAACTATAAGTCCATTCATCTCTCATAATTATCTGTTTTTATGCATATCCATGCACAAGCCTAAGTCTTATAAGTGCATTAATTTCATCAATGATAGAAGATTATAATAAAAATAATGGTCTAAATCTTTTTAGATGTTGTGATTAGACAACAAATTCATCTAAAATAGTACCATTGTATAATGGTACTATTTCAGATGAATTTGTTGTCTAATCATACTGTAAAGCTGCGTTTACACCAACGTTATTAACAAAATGTTTTTTCCGTCCTTTTTGATTCTATCAGATTAAACGGAACTTGGCAAACACATATAATATGTTCATCATGTGTATGATAAGTTATAAATATTGTAATATAAACCGCCCCCGACTGGATCGTCCAAAAATGAGATCAGCGGGCTCGCTTCGCTCGCCTGCATTTTTCATTTGAGCATGCTTCATTCCATCAGAAAGTCAAAGTACTTCCTTGCTCGATTCAATCACCGATTAATTTCAATTAATTTGTGCAATTTTAAAATTTTCTGTCTATTACTTGATGAAAGAACTGAGAAAACGCAAAAAACCGCTAATTTTGGGCGTATCTTTGACGTTATTTCAAATTCCTTCCAACACAACATTATTACACCCTAGCTTAGCTTCTGTACTAAATTGAACAATTTCTTTTCATTTGTTCTCGATAAATCAGAGGAAAAGCAAAAAAACCCTGATTTTGGGCGTATCTTTGGCGTAATTTCAAATTCCTTCCAACACAACATTATTACACCCTAGCTTAGCTTCTGTACTAAATTTGAACAATTTCTGTCCATTTGTTCTTGATAAATCTGAGAAAAGGCAAAAAAACGCTAATTTTGGGCGTATCCTTGACGCTATTTCAAATTCCTTCTAACACAACATTATTATAACCCAGCTGAGCTCCTGTAGTAAATTTCAACATTTTCTGTTCATTTGTTCTCGATAAAGCTGAGAAAACGCTGGAAAAACGCAGATTTTGGGCGTATCTTTGGAATTTTTTAAAATCTGTTCTTAGTGTGCCTCTAAAGGGCCAACTGAACATACCTACCAAATTTGAACGTTTTTGGTCCGGTAGATTTTTAGTTCTGCGAGTGAGTCAGTCAGTGAGTGAGTGCTATTTTGCTTTTATATACCGAGCAATCAAAATGTCTCTCCGCAGTACCTGCGTTCTGTTTTAGCTGAAGATTGTGTTCTGTTTAGAAACCCGATCGAAAAGTTACTCCCACTTTCCTCCCCCTCTACAGCAATGAATGAACACGTAAATTCAATAAATTAAAACCTTGCTATTGTTATAAATACTTGTTTTTGAATGATGGTGTGTTTTTTTAGTTTATAGTTCACTGCGGAGAAGCTTCTTGATCACCCTGTATATAGACACTCCAAGCTTCATCCGGAACGGCGACATCCAGAAAGATCTGGAGGTGGAGTTCGTCTCGTAAGAAATTCGGCGCTTCGCCCACTAGCAGACAGACAGGATACAACGGCATGAAAATGAAGAAGTCGTTCAGCTACTTGATAACACATATGCTGCGCGGATTCAAGCGGACCATACCCTTCAAATTGTGTAGTGTTGTGGAGTGAAAGTGTCAAAAGCACAGCAGTGTGAATGTGTATATTTAAAGCTACGTTTACACTATGTAGCTGAAGAGCTATATAGCAGAGCTATATAAAATTTGAGCTACATATAGCTCTGCTATATAACGCTAATTTTATGTAGCAGAGCTATATGTCAATTTTTGTTTATAGCAGAGTTAGATATAGCTGCTCTGTCCATGAAGGAAGGCTGCCGAAGCTGTTTACTGCTGTTTGCAGCTCTTTAGTGCTGTTAGCAGCTGTTTAGTGCCTGCTGGGTTTACACCAGATATACTGTACTCATTTTTTGTCAGAGTGCTAGTACGTTACTGCGCATTGCGGGCATTTATTCTTGATCTATATATTATTGAACAATAATACAGAGTGAATTTGACTGGATTAGAGACAAAATTATCCAATATCTTCTTTTTCTTCTCTGTGCTGCCATTTTTATGCCATTACTTGTAGCAGAGTTACATATAGTTTGGAATAAACCAGTATTCACTGCTCAGTTCCCAGCCAGATGTCGAAGAAGAAGGTAGTAGTTCTTGCAGCAGCCGCTGCTTTCGCCGCAGCTACTGTGATATTTTCAGCACAGAGAAGAGAAAGAAGATATTGGATAATTTTGTCTCTATTCCAGTCAAATTCACTCTACTGTGATTACTGTGATATACTGTGAATACTGTGATATTTTCAGCACAGAGAAGAGAAAGAAGATATTGGATAGTTTTGTCTCTATTCCAGTCAAATTCACTCTCCATTATTGCACACTAATATATAAATCAAAAAGAAAAGCTCGCAATGCGCAGTAACCTACTAGCACTACTCTGACAACAAATGAGTACAGTATATCTGGTGTAAACCCAGCAGGCACTAAACAGCTGCGGCAGCCTTCCTTCAAGGACAGAGCAGCTACATCTAGCTCTGCTATAAACAAAAATTGACATGTAGCAGTGCTATATGTAGCATCGGATTCTCATTGATGTTTACCGAAAATTTTGGATAGCTCATTTTCTGCTATATAGCTGAGAAAATAGGCTTAAAACTGCTATATAGCCGGGCTATATGGCAGATCTCCAGTGTCACTTTTTGAGCTTGTAGCAGAGCTATATAGCTCTGCTACATAGTGTAAACCTAGCTTAATACATCATAATTTAGTTGTATATTCATTCATTTTCAATATTTGTCAATTTTAAGGGGAAGTTGCTAGAAGAGGTAGTCCTGGTGAGAACTGCATATCTTAATAATTCAACACATTATCATATTAAAAAATTGATCAATAGTCTTTTTAGACTTGATAGCAATGTATCTTATATAAAAAAAATGCAAAATCCAGTAAGGTTTTCCATTGCAATAAATGTCTTTGAAGTACAGTATACCGGGTGTTTCAAAATGAATGACCCAATTTTAAAGTTATATTTATTTGAAAAAATTGTGTACACAAACCAATTTTACATCAAATTACAGAAGTATCAAGGTTATGATTATGTATTATAAGTTTTCTATGTGCCCTCCTTTTGAGGCTCAGACGACATCTAGACGGTAGCCAAATTCATCCCAGACTGTTCGCAAGATGTCTTCTCGGACTGTAGCTACTGCATCAGTTATCCTGGTTTTTAGCTGCTCAATATCAAGTGCTAAGGGAGGAACATAAACACGATCTTTAGCGTTTAATATTGAGGAGGTAAAAACCGGGACAACTAACGCAGTTGCAACAGTCTGAGAAGACAGACATCTTGCGAACAGTCTGGAATGAATTTGGCTACCGTCTAGATGTCGTCCGAGCCTCAAAAGGAGGGCACATAGAACTCTTATAATACGTCATCATAAACTTGATACTTCTGTGAGTAATTTGCTGTAAAATTGGTTTGTGTACACAATTTTTCTTTAAGTAAATATTACTGTTTTGAAATTGGGTCATTATTTTTGAAATACCCGGTATTTATACTACTTCTCTCATGAACTTGGAGATAACAAACATGTAAGCCCAAACTACTGTCTAATACAAAAAAAAGAAGGAATTTATTATATTCCTCTCCATTTTTATTTTGTCCTGTTTCCACCAATTTCATTTCTAGTTTGACTGGATTTTTTCTTAATTGAATCGGCCTGAGGAGAGAGGGAGCATGTCAAAATTTTTCTTTTTTTTATGGTTGAAATGAGTTGTTTACTGTGGGGATACATCGATTGGTGTTTAAAGGGAACATGTCAGCATTCTCTTTATACGAGAAACAGATATCGTATTTTTGCTGTACTGGAGTGAAAGGGTACTGCTAAAAGACGAACTTTAAAACCCTTAAAAACCATCCTTAGAGTTGAAATATTGCCAAAAGTCATGACACACATGTTCCCTTTCAACGCCGAACATTCGAAAATCAGTTGTTTCCCAGTTGTGATTTTTATGCTATTTGTTAGGTTACCTCTGTTTCATGCGTTGATTTGAGGTTAGATTGCTTTCGGTTGAGGTGTTATTGTAAAAGTTGAAGAGTGATAATATTAATAACTAGCCGTCAGGCTCCGCCCCCTGGATCCCCGACTGGATCGTCCAAGAATGAGATCAGCAGGCTCGCTTCGATCGCCTGCATTTTTCATTTGAGCATTTGTATCATATGTTAGGACGATCCAGTCGGGGGTACAGACTGAACGTCTGGCTAAACGGATATGGCGAGCGAAGCGAGCCTGTCGGCTATTAATATAATATTTCCAGGAATAGCTGTGATTGAAGTAGCAGTGCCCAATAAATTTTTCCGCGATAAATGCATTTCAATCTTCAACTTGGTGCCAACCTAACAAAGTCAACTCAACTTAATGCCATCCTGACAAAATTATTAATTTAGTTACCAGTTAACAATTTTGTTTCGAAGAGGTACTCTCTCTAGATAGTTCTATATTAACATAAATGGTATGGACATTTTTCAATTATAATTAAGAGAATAAGAAGAAGAATATACATGCTAAAAGACGAACTTTAAACCCTTAAAAACCATCCTTAGAGTTAAAGTATTGCCAAAAGATTTCTTAGTGCGCCTCTAAAGGGCCAACTGAACATACCTACCAAATTTGAACGATTTTGGTCCGGTAGATTTTTAGTTCTGCGAGTGAGTGAGTGAGTCAGTCAGTCAGTGAGTGAGTGCCATTTCGCTTTTATATAATATATATAGATTTAAGATTTATCAAAAGTTCAAAGATATTATAATTATAAATCATAATAAATCATACATACTTATAAATCAAAGATGATTCGCCACATATTCCTCTCCATTTTTATTTTGTCCTGTTTTCACCATTTTCATTTCTAGTTTGGATTTTTTTCAATTGTTGCATGAAAAGTATTGTGACCTGTTGAAAACTTTATTAATGTTTTCAATTTATGTTGCAGGAACGAGAATATGAATTTATTATTTAGGGTGTGTGCACAAAAATAAATTGAGGTTGTGTTGTACAAAGAGTGCCTGATGTTTACCAGCCTTCTTGCTTGAGAAGATTCAAACATAATATCCTCCTTGGACGGCTCAGACAGCTGTCAGTGTGTACACACCCTAAGCATGGAAAAAGTGCCTCAATATATAAATTAATTGTTCTTCTATAGTGAGGTCCACGTTATAATGGCAGTGGAGAAAGATAGGAGAACAACGTTGACAATCCTCTGTCTTATCAATGCCTTCTATAGACGGTAGCTGATACAGGTTTATTGATGTGATATCAGCTATTCATTCTCGTTTAAAATGATCAATTAAACTTTATTAAGCAAGAAATTATATTTCTCAATAATTTCATGATTAATTTTTGTAATTAAGATTAAATATTTTGTTTATTAATTATTCTACATTGTTGATACAGGTTTATTGATGTGATATGAACTGTTCATTCTTGTTTAAAATGATCAATTCTGTTTTATTAAGCAAGACGTTATATTTTGCAATAATTTCATAATGAATTTTCATAATTAAGATGAAAAATTTTCATAATTAATTGTTAATTCTACATTGTTAAAAGACGATCTGGCAACAGAGCAAAGCGAGAGAGAGAGATAGCGCTATCCGCTTGTTGAATGATAGACAAGGATAGCAATACCATTGCTAATCAAACACTGCCATTATAACGTGGACCTCACTATACTATTTCATTTTTGGTTTCTATTTAATTCGTGGATAAAAGTTAACTATGACAAATCTTAATAATTTTTTTTCGAACATTAGAAATTTCAAATACAGTATTCTACATTAAGCCTGGTTTTCACTAGTAGAGATAGTGGTCGAGTAACTGGCATACTAACTCTACCGAGCTGACTCTACTGTACTTGGTCGAGTAACTGTTCCCACTACTATTGAGAATAGTAGGTAAGTGTGTTGTCTAGTGAACAGAATTAACCTTAAAATGGTAATACTTTTTAATAAATTAACACTTAAACACTTAAATAAATTAACACTCTTTAATAAATTAAACTTTTTAATGAATAACAATACTTCTTAAACTTGATAGCCTAGGGCACGACTCTACTCTACTAGCTCGAGATTGTTTTCATTAGCATAGTAGTGGTAGAGTAGAGTGAGAAGCGGTGGTGGGGGAAGGCAAGTGGTAGAGTGCTATCCCACGGTGCTATCCCACTCTACTCCACTGAAAACTAGTACTCTACCATGAACGGTTTCATTGGGAGAGTTCACAAGATAGTTAGTACTTGCCCAGGGAACTTTACCGCTAACTCTACTAATGAAAACCAGGCTTCATAGAGGGAAAGTCGAAGCAAAATCTGGGGCAATGAAAGTGGGCAATACTATAGATGCTCACAACAAATTCATAGATGATTCATAAGAATTTCCCCCACTACCTAAACGTCAAATATTAAAAAAGAAGCATATTCCTCCTCACATTTATTTCTGTCTTATTCTATTTCAATTTGTATTTGTTTCTATTTTTACTTTCCTTGCCCTATTACTATAGGTAAGGAAAGTATTGCTTTCCGAAAAAACAAGGTACCCCAATTTCTAAATTTCTATACGTTTCAAGTCCCCTGAGTCCAAAAAAGTGGTTTCTGGGTATTGGTCTGTATATATATATGTGTGTGTGTGTGTGTGTGTATGAGTATATGTGCGTCTGTGTACACGATATCTCATCTCCCAATTAACGGAATGACTTGAAATTTGGAAGGACCTACAATATAAGGATCCGACACGAACATTTTCGATCTAATTCAATTCAAGATGGCTGCTAAAATGGCGAAAATTGTCAAAAACAGGGTTTTTCGCGATTTTCTCGAAAACGGCTCCAACGATTTTGATCAAATTCATACCTAGAAAAGTAATTGATAAGCTCTATCAACTGCTACAAGTCCCATATCTGTAAAAATTTCAGGAGCACTGCACCATCTATGCAAAGTTTGATTTTAGATTTTCAATTATCAGGCTTCAGATACAATTTAAACAAAAAATTTCAATTGGAAAAGATTGAGCATGAAAATCTCTACAATTAATGTTCAGTAACATTTTCACCTAAAATTCAAAATAAGCTCGAAATTCGAGAAAATGTTATTATTTGAATTGCAATCGGTTGGGAACTGTTGATTCTATTAAATCATTCACTATGAAGAGATAGCAGACTTCGTGTGTCTCCAGCGTTATTGTCCTGTCACCAGCTGGCTTGGATCTTTGAATAGTAGACTTCAGATACGCGTGAACACTAGCGTCAGGTGATAAATTTTCATAACGGAATGGAAAGTTGTGTGAGTGCGCCACACCAGATTTTTTTTCATGATTCATATTCTATTACAATTTGTATTTGTTTCTATTTTTGAATGTTTTTTAATTTCATATTTTGTTCTCATATCTCTATTTCTGATCATCAGGTGGAGACAATATAATGGGTTTGGATCTGCCACACTCATGGTTCATGACATTATGATGTATTATTGGTATTTCAGCCTAGTGCCGGTTGCACAAAAGCTAGTTAAATTTTAATCGTGATTAATCCCACGAGAACCAATCAAAGGAGCCGTCTTTGAGGCCCTCTCTGATTGGTTCTCGTAAAATTAATCACGGTTAAAAATTTAACCGGCTTTTGTGCAACTGGGCTTTAGTCTGTCTGTCCAATTGCACACTTGGAAGCAGGTGCCAGCATGATTGTCTATTCAATTCAAAGTCATACAATCAGGACTGGAATGTTAAACAGGTGAGCACCTTTTTTCACTTTGTTTTTATTATTTCTCTCAATTTCTATCTGGTTTGTTTATTTCATAACTACAGTAGTTGGGTTATAGAATGAATGAGCCATATACAGGGTCTGTATAATAAGTAACCGGACTGACCTCAGGAAATTTGTTATTGGCAAAATATGTACAATTTTTCATTAGATATCTTCAAAGTAGTCCCCATTGGAGTCGATAACACGCTGATACCGGATTTTCAAATCCCTGAACGCTCCCTGGAAGTCGGCAACCTCTATGCTATCTAGAGCCCTCGTCGTAGCACGTTGAACGTTTTCCAGAGTCCCAAACCGCGTCCCCTTAAGTTGTCTCTTGATCTTGGGGAACAAAAAGAAGTCCGGTGGTGCCATATCGGGGCTGTAAGGAGGATGTGGCAACGTTACCCTCGACTGTTTGGCCAACTGCTCGGTGACGAGCAGGCAGGTGTGCGACGGAGCATTGTCGTGATGGAGGATCCACGAATCGGCAATCCCCGGACGGACTCGATGAACCCGGGCGGTAAGTCGACGGAGCACCTCCCTGTAGTACTGGCCGTTCACAGAGAGTTTGTGCCACCCGGCCAAACTTTGTTGTAAAAAGTACAGAACGCGACTGCTCGTGTGATGGAGTAGGGCGCGACTGCCGGAAGGTTAAGTTACAGCGCTTGTTACTCTAGTTGGACGGGTGACCATTTGTTGCCCAGTACCACTCACTTTCACTGATGTGCTGTCAAATTACTTTGGTTCGGAATGCACTTGAAATCGTGTTTCATTCATTATCACTAGCGGATAACCCCTGCTCCGCAAGGTTCCAATAATTGGTTTGTAATTATTACAAACTTGACAAACTGGAAACTTGACGTAATGAAATTTTGAAGAATTGAAAATAGGCCTATAACCATCCTCGGTAAATTAGGAATCTATATCTATGCAACATTTCAAGTTAATCAGTTGAGTAGTTCAGACGTGATTTGTGAATTTCATATCCCCTTACGTGTATAAGCCAATAATTATTCTTTCCTTTATTATAGAAGATATCCAAACCCACGCACAAGCCTTGGTAGTATGTCGGCATCATCGTCAGCCAAAAATGCCAAATAAAAAATGATTCTCAAATTTCAACAATCTGAACCGTTCACGATTTCTCAATGTTTGTTGGCATCATCGTCAGCCAAAAACGCCAAATAAATTATTTTCATATTTCAACAACCTGAACCGTTCACGATTTCTCAATGTTTCAAATTTCTTCATGATCTATTGCTGGCTTAATTTCAAATTTTATTGGGAACCATCCGAAATTGAATGTGTGCTTTTGTGTTATGCTGTAGGTGTGTCAGTTTGTAATGCATCAGATGGAGCTTGGCATACACATACTGATTCACTCCTGTCATGGACCACAGCTTTCAAGTATGGCACTTGACAGGTGAGTCATATTTCTTATCACACCACTGTACTATCTAATTTCTACCATCAGTTCTGTGATAGTAGAATTCTAGTTCTGTGATATACATAGCAACACCAATGTGAATCAAATACTGCTATTATAACGTGGACCTCACTATCAACCAGTTATAACAAACATACAAACAAAACTATTCAAATCATTTTTACAGATGGAAATTACTGAGATATGGTAATAATTCAAATGCTAATGGGAAATAGGATAAACGCTTGGAAAAACTTATAAAACAGCTCTATCATGCACTTTTTGCGCTGAGAACTGTGAGGACTGCATCCACTATAAAGACAGCTCAGAAGGTGTATCATGGATATTTTTAGCCCTAATACGCTACAGCATCTTCTTTTGGGGGAATAGTAAAAATAACTTATGTACAATATTTAAGATGCAAAAGAAAGCTGTTCGTGTTTTGGAGGGCTTGCGGCCATCCAATTCATGTAGGCCCATTTTTATAAAATACAGGTTTCTCACGGTTCCAGCATTGCACTTCCTTGAGACTGTAAATTTTTTCTTCGGAAATTCAGAGAGATTTGAAGGAAATGTAGTTTGCCATGGCTATAGCACAAGAGCAAAGAGTTCAGCTGTATATCAGTACCCCGCTCACAGACTGACACTTTTGGAAAAAGGACCATATTATTCGGGACTCTTCAATTGTCTACCTGAATACGGTTATGTGGTAGTCATAGGCTTTTCTTGTCTTCAATTACTAATGTACTTGTGGAAGCGTGTCCCTATACAATGGAGGAATGTTGTGGTGCCTTCATACTTTGAGTTGATACAGATGCATACACTTTGCATAGAAAAATGTTCATGACATGTAAAGCTGCGTACACATATACGCTCTTCCAACCCGCACCGAGCACGCTCCTCCCTCGTACCGCCCTCGTTCCTCCATCGAACTACAGTCGCGCCGCCCACGCACCCATCATGAACGTTACGGAAGATGTTAGATCTTCTCGCGTTCCCCGGTCGAACCATTGTTGCTCCCCGGTCGAACCATTGTTGCTCCCCGGTCGAACCATTGTTGCTCCCCGGTCGATCATCAATCGCTCTGCTGGAGTGACGTTCGGTTGCGGAGCAGAGCGAAAGTCTGTACGCACCTTTACATGCCACTTGAGCTCTGCTCAGATTTGTGGCTTCACGTAACAAATGACAATAACAATGAATTAATATTCATTATTAAACGAAAATCGAAATTTGTTTCAGTTTGTGATATTTTGTTCCAGCTCTTTCAGAAAAACTTTGTTTCAGTTCTGTGATAGGCCTATACTCAATTCTACTATCAGTTCTGTGTTATGTATTGTCTAGAATTTATTACAATTTTATGAGATTTTATAAAAATACTTGAGGGGCGTAGGCCTTCTAGCGCAACACAGCGATTATTCATTTCATTTATGCTGGCAGTAGCAGCCAGAGCAAACACCTTTGAAGAAGTTGAGGACAAGCTGAACCGTTCTATCCCAGATTTAGATGCTTACTTCAAAACAAACCTTCTGAAGGTGAACACTACAAAGACTGTAGTCAGTGCTTTCCACCTCAAAAATAGAGAAGCCAATAGGGAGCTTAAAATCTTTTAGCAATTGCCACATGTAGCAATCCCAACTTACCTTGGTGTGCAATTGGACAGACGTTTGACATTCATAGGGCACTGTGAAAAAACAAAAAAGAAGGTCAACTCCAGAAAAATGTACTTCTAAGCAAACTGACTGGCTCTGCCTGGGGTGCTGATGCTCATACTCTGCGTACAACAGCTTTAGCCCTGTGTTTCTCCGATCAGCCCACGCTAAGAAGGTGGATGTGGCCCTCAATTAGAGCTGCAGAATTGTGACAGGTTGTCTGAAACCAACGAAAACTCACTACCTGTATCAACTCAGTGGGATAGCCCCTCCATCAATCCGAAGAGAAATAGCTGGTAGGACTGAGCGTACTCGACAGGTTAACGACAACAAACACACAATGTTTGGCCACACCCCTGCAAATCACCGGCTGAAGTCCCGACGCAGCTTTCTGACAGAGACGCAGGAGCTGGGCTCCTCGGCCCCACAGGAAAGAATGAGGTTACAGACGCCACTGACTTGGTGTTGAGGGAGCAACTTCCAACAGGAGCAGAGCTTTCATATGGCAAATGGAAAACTCTGAACCGCCTTAGAGCAGAGTGTGTCTGCACGAGGCAGATTGAGGACCCGTACTGCGACTGTGGCGATATCCAGTCAGATGACCACCTCCTAAAATGCTGTCTTGCACCAGCATGCACTCGACAAGGCCTCTTTGTATTCAATGACGAAACTGTTGATTTTTATTTTAATTTAGGCATTCAATTATCTATCACTTGACAGGCACGAACGAATCAACAGCGAGAGGCTTCTAACATAAAATAAACAACCAATTAAAATAAATAAACAACTAGAAAATCACAAGTTATAATGGCAGAAATATAATTCAACCTCAAATAGAGCAGTGAAGAAACAATGAACTAAAGTAATCGGAGATACAAAAACCTTCACTCGCTGTGATGACACAACAATGTATGACGACTTTATCATGTATGTTTTCAACCGTTAGTGGCAAGCCTAAGCTAAGTTGATCTTCATTATCATAATTATTATTAAACGAAATTCCAATTAAATGCTGTAAATCACCCCGAAGACTTCTGCTACTGCAAATATTGACAACAGGGTAAACAGCTAGATGGAAATTCGATGAGCGCTACCATACAAAAATTATTTGTCTGCCCAGGAAAAGATTAAAATTAAAATCCATTGTAATAACTCTTCAAAGTTAGTAGACAGAAGGTTGGTCACTCATCTATAGTATTTTCGTTGAAATGCAATTGGAGTGGGGGAACTGCAGCCGTGACGTAGGCTGTAGTACAGAGTAGGCAGAATATCGCATTCTTGAAAATCATATGGTGTTGTATAGTCAAATTATATAACACAAACATTTTCTGACATGCAAGCTTTGTGTTTCTGCTTTACAATAATTATTAAAACATTTGAATAATACAATCATTTTGCCATATAAAAACAAAAACCCCACCTCCTAACCTTCCCTTTCAAACCCTTAAGGTTTCTTCATCTTCTAGGTCGTGTTTATATTTTGTAGTTTGGCTATACATCAGCTTGTGAATTTCGGGGATGAGATATTTTGATTCTCGTAGAACATGTGCTCGATACCAGCATGTGTTCAGTGAATTTACAATGAATGAAATTCATCGGATTTATCGGGATCGGTTTATCGGTTTATTGCGATGCATTGGTTTATCAAGATTTTTTAAGGGTCAATCTGAAATTATAATAGTATAACATTGTCTACTAACGCTTTCCAGATTTAACTTTTTCGTGTCACGTTTTTAGATTCTTGAAAAACTTTCAACTTCATTTTATTCATAAAAGTTGAATGAACTTAAAATATTTAACAACATCATTAGAATCGGTGATTCATTCGCTATAAGTATGGAGAATTTTAAAGTTCTAGCTCAATCTTGAGGAGATTATACGACGATATATTTAAAGATACAGTGAATAAATTGTATGCTCAGTGTGGTTACTCTAGAACATTTTTACTACACGTGACGTCACGCTGGCGTTCCCCCCACCACTTTGAATCATACACCTGTGAGTGATCAACCTTTTGTCTACTAACGTTGATAACTCTTATCACTCCTGCACAGCGGAAAAATCGAGTATTAGTAGAATAGATTATGCTACAATATTTTTTGGTTTGGAAATTCTCCTTGATTTGATGCTAGCTCAAAAATGGAATGTCAAGTAGGGTGACAAATTTTATTGAATTTCAATGTCATGTGTTTGTTTTTTCAGGTGTAAACCAAATTGGTGGCGAAGATACATAAGACGAGTTGTGCAATCTTTGGCAGAAGCCTGGCAGCTTGGCATCCTGATATGATTGATCCCACCAATCAATTTTAATAATAAATGAATAAATAATTGTCCCTGTCTCTCCTGGACCACAGTCTTCAACACAGGTTAGTTTCATTCAAGTCAATCATATGACAATTACAATTATTAAATTTACATATTACAATATTACAATTCACAAATTTGTTACAATTTACAAAAATGTTACAATTACAAAATTTGTAACATTGAGGGACGGTTTCCGAGCTCGGTATTTGGCTAAGTTTTAGACTTTAAACAGCTAGAGTCAGAAAATTGACTTTCCGAAACGGGGCGTAGTCGTAGTCATTGTCATAGTCACGTTTGAATTAAATTTCAAAAAACTAGAAAATTAAACACAAAATCAAATGAAGAGAAAATAGTGTAAAGTTTCAACTATTTTGAATAATTTGAAATGTTTAATTTCGTCAAGGAAAAACTTTTTCAATTATAGAAATGAGAAAATAAAAACTGCGACTACTGTTATAAAATCTGCTACAACACCCCGTTTAAGAAAGCCAATTTTCTGACTCCAGCTGATTGAAGTCTAGAACCTAGCTAAATCCCGAGCTCGGAAATCGGCCCTCAATGCTCTCTTATACAGGATGACACAGAATACCGGGAAATTTTAAAAACGCCATAAAACATTAGTGGGAAGGGCAAAAATGATTTTATTCAAACTAATGTATAGTTCAAGACTTGCCATGTGGCAACGTTACCCTCGACTGTTTGGCCAACTGCTCGGTGACGAGCAGGCAGGTGTGCGACGGAGCATTGTCGTGATGGAGGATCCACGAATCGGCAATCCCCGGACGGACTCGATGAACCCGGGCGGTTAGTCGACGGAGCACCTCTCTGTAGTACTGGCCGTTCACAGAGAGTTTGAGCCACCCGGCCAAACTTTGTTGTAAAAAGTACAGCACGCGACTGCTCGTGTGATTGAGTAGGGCGCGACTACCGGAAGGTTAAGTTACAGCGCTTGTTACTCTAGTTGGACGGGTGACCATTTGTTGCCCAGTACCACTCACTTCCACCGATGTGCTGTCAAATTACTTTGGTTCGGAATGCACTTGAAACTGTGTTTCATTCATTTATCACTAGCAGGTAACCCGTGCTCCGCAAGGGTCCAATTACAAACTTGACAAACTGGAAACTTGACGTAATGAAATTTTGAAGAATTGAAAATAGGCCTATAACCATCCTCGGTAAATTAAGAATCTATATGCAAAATTTCAAGTTAATCAGTTGAGTAGTTCAGACGTGATTTGTAAATTCATATCCCATACGTGTATAAGCCAATTATACTTCCCTTTATTATAGAAGATATCCAACCCGCGCACAAGCCTTGGTAGTTTTATTTTGGTATTTTTCATCCACACATTTCATATGGCCTTATAGTCTGGGGCTGTTCTTCACAAGCACAAGACATTTTCATAATGCAGAAAAGGGCTGTCAGAGTCATCGCCAGGGCGCGGAATCGGGAACATTGTAGAGATATTTATAAGGTCTTCGAATTCTAACTCTATATTCATTATATATATTGCAATGCTTACTATTCCTGAAAGCAAACCCAGAGAAGATGGAGTTGAGAAATTCAATTCATTCTTATAATACAAGATCCAATCAGACGCTCAATGTAACACGAAGCAGACTGCATAAAACTGATCAAAGTCCCTCGAATGTTGCAATTAAATTGATGAATAGGCTTCCTATTGAGGTGAGGCAACTTAATCACAGGAGGTTCAAAAAGATTTTAGAAATATTTCTCTTGAAAAACCCCTTTTACTCAGTTGAAGAGTTTATCGACATGAAAATGAATGTAGAAGATTTCAATATTTAGAATTTATTAATATACTGTTATATGAATAGGATTAATATACATACATACATGTTTTTATTGTAAATGTGACTTTGTATTGTTTTTTATTGACAGTATTTGTATTGACTGAGTGTTTTACTGTTATATTGACTGGCCTATATGTCAAATTGTGACATCCTGTTTTTTGGCTAAAAAATTTATTATTTATTATTATTAGTATGTCGGCATCATCGTCAGCCAAAACCGCCAAATAAATTATTTTCAAATTTCAACAATCTGAACCGTTCACGATTTCTCAATGTTGGCATCATCGTCAGCCAAAAACGCCAAATAAATTATTTTCAAATTTCAACAATCTGAACCGTTCACGATTTCTCAATGTTTCAAATTTCTTCATGATCTATTGCTGGCTTAATTTCAAATTTTATTGGGAACCATCCGAAATTGAATGTGTGTTTTTGTGTTATGTTGTAGGTGTGTCAGTCTGTAATGCATTAGATGGAGCTTGGCATACACATACTGATTCACTCCTGTCATGGACCACAGCTTTCAAGTATTGCATTGACAGGTAAGTCATATTTCTTATCACACCACTGTACTATCCAATTTCTACTATCAGTTCTGTGATAGTAGAATTCTAGTTCTGTGATATACATAGCAACACCAATGTGAATAAAATACTGCTATTATAACGTGGACCTCACTATAGGCGTGAAGCTCAACCAGTTATAACAAACATACAAACAAAACTATTCAAATCATTTTTACAGAGGAAATTACTGAGATATTGTAATAATTCAAATGCTAATCATGCACTTTTTGCGCTGAGACTGTGAGGACTGCATCCACTATAAAGACAGCTCAGAAGGGTATCATGGATATTTTAGCCCTAATACGCTACAGCATCTTCTTTTGGGGGAATAGTAAATAGTTATTTGTGCAACTAGTGCGCAAAGTGACAGTTTGCTGCACGAAAGAAACGTTTACGCCCGAGTCGTAGGCGAGGGCGGAATGGCTTCTTGAGTGCAGCAGAGGAACTTTGCGCACGTATTTCACATTTAATTTTTCCTACAGTTACCATTGAATATGAAAAGTGGGTAATTATGGGTAAAATTGTCTGAAATCCTCAAATGTTTTTCTGTGTAATTTTATTATTGATAAAAACCTTAATTTATTGTCAAATTGAATAAAAATGTTGTCCTTGAAAATGTTGTCCAAAAAGTGGTTGATTGAATGATTATGGGTAAAATGATGGCTGAAATCCATCAAATGTTTGTGTGATGCTGTTATTAATAGCAACTTTAAGTCATTTAAAAATTAATAATCCAATTGAAGTTGAAAATTCTCAGCCAAAGTTCTCATTTTTATTCATTCAAGAATCAGAAAAAATACAGATTGAACAAAAACTTCACATTCAAAATACACGCCAACAGCTTGTTGGCTGAACCGAGATGCAAGATGGCTGAACACAACAAAATGGCTGAACAGACAAGCGCGCGACCTAGAGCGGGAAGAATCGTACCTAAGTTTGTTTCATCCAGCTAAAAATTACTGAAACACGATTCAGAATTTGGACTTTTGCTCAAATTAACGAGAAAAATGCTCAAAGTAAACTGAAAAATATTTATAAAAATAACATAGACAACAGAGAATATTTATTGTAGTATTGTTATGATTTTATTATTTTTATTTATATGAATATCGAACGGTAATCATTTAACTTCAAAATTCGAATTTATAATGTATATTTGCTACTTTTCTCATTTCTTGGAGTTGAAATAATAATTATCAATAGAAAAGAACTATTATTTATTATTTAATGATGAGAATTCGTAAATGATGATTATTTAATTATAATTTAGATGAACATTATTCTTGTTTTGGATTTCTAGATTTTATCATGATTCTAGGGTAGCCATTGAAATGATTCTGATCTAAATCTAACCACAGTCATTTTTACCAACTTAATTTTTGTTTTCGTGCACTAATCCTCCATATAACCCACCAACTATTTGTGTTGCCATGTTGCAAATCTGGAGTGCAGAAATAATTTTTCCCGCACTAGAGCGGAAAAGTGAATCTTTGCGTTCTGTAATCAGTGCAGGAATCGTCACTTTTCAAGGTAACTGTAGGAAAAATAACTTATGTATAATATTTAAGATGCAAAAGAAAGCTGTTCGTGTTTTGGAGGGCTTGTGGCCATCCAATTCATGTAGGCCCATTTTTATAAAATACAGGTTTCTCACGGTTCCAGCATTGCACTTCCTTGAGACTGTAAATTTTGTCTTCAGAAATTCAGAGAGATTTGAAGAAAATGTAGTTTGCCATGGCTATAGCACAAGAGCAAAGAGTTCAGCTGTATATCAGTACCCCGCTCACAGACTGACACTTTTGGAAAAAGGGCCATATTATTCGGGACTCTTCAATTGTCTACCTGAAGGAATACGGTTATGTGGTAGTCATAGGCTTTTCTTGTCTTCAATTACTAATGTACTTGTGGAAGCGTGTCCCTTTACAATGGAGGAATGTTGTGGTGCCTTCATACTTTGAGTTGAAACAGATGCATACACTTTGCATAGAAAAATGTTCATGACATGTTACATGCCACTTGAGCTCTGCTCAGATTTGTGGCTTCACGTAACAAATAACAATAACAATGAATTAATATTCATTATTAAACGAAAATCGAAATTTGTTTCAGTTTGTGATATTTTGTTCCAGCTCTTTCAGAAAAACTTTGTTTCAGTTCTGTGATAGGCCTATACTTAATTCTACTATCAGTTCTGTGTTATGTATTGTCTAGAATTTATTACAATTTTATGAGATTTTGTAAAAAAAACTTGAGGGGCGTAGGCCTTCTAGCGCAACACAGCGATTATTTATTTATTGATTTCACAATTGAGACAACGTGTTTCCCCAAACATGTCTCCTTCACAATTGTACAAATAATGTACAAACTGGTGCAGAAATAAATAATACAAATATCAAAAGTAGTAACTCAAAAATGGAAAATACAAAGAATTTAAATATGTCTTGTCTCAAGACGTTTGTTGTACTGCTAAAGGTGCGTACAGATATACGAGCCGCGAACATGAGCAATTCACTTTTAATCAGCTGACTATATCTGTATTTTTACAGAAACGGTAAGATACAGATATAAAAAGCTTGGCATCAGCTGACTATATCTGTATTTTTACAGAAACGGTAAGATACAGATATAAAAAGCTTGGCATCAGCTGACTATATCAGTATTTTTACAGAAACGGTAAGATACAGATATAAAAAGCTTGGCATCAGCTGATTAAAAGTGAATTGCTCATGTTTGCGGCGCGTAAATCTGTACGCACCTTGACTTCTGCTGTCATTCCCGGGGTGACATATAATTTTTGAATAGTAGCGCTCACCGTATTTCCGTCTAGCTGTTTACCCTGTTGTCAATATTTGCAGTAGCAGAAGTCTTCGGGGTGAATTACAGCATTTAATTTGGATTTTCGTTTAATAATAAATATTTATTCATTAGCATTTGATTAATTGCAATATCTTAGTTGGCCGAGCGAAGTGAGGTCTAAGATTCAAGTCGACGGTTTGGCATTTCTCTAAATGTTTGAATGTTTAAAATTCCTCCTTGCTCCCTTTTTCAACATTAAAACATTTCATATAGACATTTAATGTCTATATGTTTTTTATGTTGCGCATTACGGCAAAACGCGGTAATAGATTTTCATGAATTTGACAGTATGTTCCTTTTTAAATTGCGCGTCGACGTATATACAAGTTTTTGGAAATTTTGCATTTCAAGGATAATATGAAAGGAAAAAGGAGCCTCCTTCATACGCCAATATTACCGTAAAAATCAGACTATAGAATTATTCATCATAAATCAGCTGTCCAGTGGACTATAATACTACCCGTTCAAAAACATCGAACATTTTGAAAATTGTATCTTTCCATCAACGTTGTAGACAGTTGCAGCCAAAGTTAGTAGACAGAAGGTTGGTCGCTCATCTATAGTATTTTCGTTGAAATGCATTGAGTGGGGGAACTGCAGCCGTGACGTAGGCTGTAGTACAGAGTAGGCAGAATATCGCATTCTTGAAAATCATATGGTGTCGTATAGTCAAATTATATAACACAAACATTTTCTGACATGCAAGCTTTCTGTTTCTGCTTTACAATAATTATTAAAACATTTGAATAATACAACATTTTGCCATATAAAAGCAAAAACCCACTCCTAACCTTCCCTTTCAAACCTTAAGGTTCTTCATCTTCTAGGTCGTGTTTATATTTTGTAGTTTGGCTATACATCGCTTGTGAATTTCGGGGATGAGATATTTTGATTCTCGTAGAACATGTGCTCGATACCAGCATGTGTTCAGTGCATTTACAATGAATGAAATTCATCGGATTTATCGGGATCGGTTTATCGGTTTATTGCGATGCATTGGTTTATCAAGATTTTTTAAGGGTTTATCTGAAATTATAATAGTATAACATTGTCTAATAACGCTTTTCCAGCTTATTAACTTTTTCGTGTCACGTTTTTAGATTCATGAAAAACTTTCAACTTCATTTTATTCATAAAAGTTGAATAATAACTTGAAATATTTAACAACATCGAATCGGTGATTCATTCGCTATAAGTAGGAGAATTTTAAGTTCTAGGTCATCTTGAGGAGATTATACGACGATATATTTGAAGATACAGTGATAAACTGTATGCTCAGTGGGTTACTCTAGAACATTTTTACTACACGTGACGTCACGCTGGCGTTCCCCCCACCACTTTGAATCATACACCTGTGAGTGATCAACCTTTTGTCTACTAACGTTGAGTTGCAGCCAGACCTGATAACAGCGCTCACACTCACATTCCGGGACGACGCGTCACGGTACGATATAGGACAGAAAGCTCTCTGTTTATTTAGGATTTTTTCTAGACATTTTCAATTGATAAATTATTTATTAATTTTTGAGAAAACATAACAATAGGTCAATGTTACTCACTGAGCGCGAGGTCTACTGTTCACAGAACTACTAGTAATTTCCATCTGTGAAAATGATTTGAATAGTTTTGTTTGTATGATTGTTATAACTAGTTTTGAGCTTCACGTCTATAGTGAGGTCCACGTTATAATGGCAGTATTTCATTCACATTGGTGTTGTCAAAGACCTTGAAGATGCAGAGACTCACATGCAGCGCTAGTGTCACACTTGGAATTCAAGGTCTATAAATACAGGTCATCACACTCGTGTTTCTTATGGAGCGGCCATTATGTGGGGTCCTTATGGCGGAGCATTTGAAATTCCAATCTGCTCATAACAAAATCATGCATTATGCTTTTTAAAAACAATATTCTCGTTCAGATAATATGTAAATTCAGGTTTTTCGATTTTTTAATAATGAAATTTCAATAATGAATGGTTCAATAATGCTTCATTTTTTATTATTAGAAATTGTTCTGATTCTTGTAACTTGTTATGATTCATAAGGCATTGGGACAAAAGGCTAACCTCAAAAACAGTTTGAAGTTACCAATCACTTAAATCTAAAAATCAACAATTCAGTTCCTATCGGAATCTAAATATTATTATTCTGTCGGAAGAATTTATTTTACAATTCAAAGCCAAGCATTATTCCTTGAACAAAATAACACATCATGTTGTTCAATCTATAATGATAACAGCTGATAAATTTGAAAATTGTTGAACTAGAACCCCATAAAATGGCGATTTTGCAATGCATCACGGGATTGTGTCATGACCTGTATTTATAGGACTTGTTGGAATTGAAATCGGCCATTGAGGGGGCAACCTAAAAGATTATTACATACCAATGCCTTGTTGATATATATAAAAATATATATATATATATATATATATATATATATAATATCTCGTTCTAAAATACCCCAATGGCGGCCTTCAATTTCAAGTGAGAGCTATCATTGGGAAGGCATAGGCATTGTGGGTCTATATCTCTTTAAAGTCTTTGGGTGTTGCTATCCTTGTCTATCATGCGACAAAGCAGTTAGCGCTATCCTTCTATAGCTCTGTAACGTTGCCAGATATTTTTTCAACAATGCAGAAATATAATTTATGAACATAGTATTGAATCTCGACTATGGGAATTCATGATTTAATAATTGAAAAATATATTTTCTTGGCATATAAAATATATTTGATAATTTAAACAAGAATGAACAGTTAATATACATGAGATACGCCGGTGTCAGCTATCCTCTATAGAAGGCAGAGAGTCTGCAACGTTGTTCTCGTATCTTCCTTCACTGCCATTATAACGTGCACCTCACTTTAGAAGATAATATTATTGTATAAATGGTTTGTTTTATTCATCTACAATTGCAAGACCGATTCATTGCAACTTGGCAGCATGCAAAGAATAGGAGAGTCTGTGATGTAAACCTGGAAACTTCTGCTTATTTGTTTCAATAGTTCCATAGATAAAAGAAAGAAAATATCTCAAGGTATAGGGCGTTTATGTTCCAAATTTCACTGTCAACTCAAGCCGATAGTCTTAGTATTTTTTTGTGAAGCTGTGTGATGCTGGTAGTCTCTCATACTGTGTCTTTCTAAAGGTGCGTACAGATTTACGCGCCGCGAACATGAGCAATTCACTTTTAATCAGCTGATGTCAAGCTTTTTATATCTGTATCTTACCGTTTCTGTAAAAATACAGATATAATCAGCTGATTAAAAGGAATTGCTCATGTTCGCGGTGCGTACATCTGTACCATCTTTACACTCCCATTCCGCCAAAGCATTATACAAGGTCATTCAATAAGTAACGAGACAAATTAATAATTTTCAAAAACGGTTAATTGATTTATTATAAACTTTCAGGATATGAAGTTGGCAATCTGCGATGACATCTGATCAGTTGCTCCATCGTATTTCGTGAACAAAATCGCAAATTGACTCAGTTAAGGCTGTGCAAGCTGAAAATAAACTTCTCTCGGATATTTTTTCAAAAGTTTTTCGATTTGTATATATCAAGCTATCAAAATTGAAAAGTTTTCTCAGGAAAACTTTTTTCCTCCGATTATTACTTTTAAGATATGAGTGCTTTGAGTTTAATTATTGGGACAGAACATTTGAATTTATTTTACAATTCAAAGCCAGCATTATTCCTTGAACAAAAAACACATCATGTGTTCAATCTATAATGATAACAGCTGATAAATTTGAAAATTGTTGAACTAGACCCCATAAAATGGCGATTTTGCAAGCATCACGGGATTGTGTCATGACCTTACGTATATGACTTGTTGAATTGAAATCGGCCCATTGAGGGGGCAACCTAAAAGATTATACATACCATCCTTTGTAATCTATAATATTAATATATAAATTATATTATATATATATATAATAATATATAGAAATATATATATAATATCTCGTTCTAAAATACCCCAATGGCGGCCTTCAATTTCAAGTGAGAGCTATCATTGGGAAGGCATAGGCATTGTGGGTCTATATCTCTTTAAAGTCTTTGGGTGTTGCTATCCTTGTCTATCATGCGACAAAGCAGTTAGCGCTATCCTTCTATAGCTCTGTAACGTTGCCAGATATTTTTTCAACAATGTAGAATATAATTAATGAACAAAGTATTGAATCTCGACTATGGGAATTCATGATTTAATAATTGAAAAATATATTTTCTTGGCATATAAAATATATTTGATAATTTTAAACAAGAATAACAGTTAATATTGCATGAGATACGCCGGTGTCAGCTATCCTCTAGAGAAGGCAGAGAGTCTGCAACGTTGTTCTCGTATCTTCCTTCACTGCCATTATAACGTGCACCTCACTTTAGAAGATAATATTATTGTATATAATGGGTTTGTTTTATTCATCTACAATTGCAAGCCGATTCATTGCAACTTGGTAGCATGCAAAGAATGAGAGTCTGTGATGTAAACCTGGAAACTTCTGCTTATTTGTTTCAATAGTTCCATAGATAAAGAAAGAAAATATGTCAAGGTATAGGCGGGCGTTTATGTTCCAAATTTCACTGTCAACTCAAGCCGATAGTCTTAGTAATTTTTTGTGAGCTGTGTGACGCTGTAGTCTCTCATACTGTGTCTTCTAAAGGTGCGTACAGATTTACGCGCCGCGAACATGAGCAATTCACTTTTAATCAGCTGATGTCAAGCTTTTTTATCTGTATCTTACCGTTTCTGTAAAAATACAGATATAATCAGCTGATTGAAAGTGAATTGCTCATGTTCGCGGTGCGTACATCTGTACGCATCTTACACCCCCATTCCGGCCAAAGCATTATACAAGGGTCATTCAATAGTAACGAGACAATTACTATTTTTCAAAACGGTTAAATTGATTTATTAAACTTTCAGGATATGAAGTTGGCAATCTTGCGATGACATCTGATCAGTTGCTCCATCGTATTTCGTGAACATAATCGCAAATTGACTCAGTTAAGCTGTGCAAAGGCTGAAATAAACTTTCTACTGGTGATATTTTTCAAAGTTTTTCGATTTGTATACTATCAAGCTATCAAAATTGAAAAGTTTTCTCAGGAAAACTTTTTTCTCCGATTATTACTTTAGAGATATGATGCTTGTTGAGTTTAAATTATTGGACAGAACATTTGAAATTTGGTAAGAGATGGATCCATGAGATTTAGAGGATAGATTCTTCATGGTATTGTTGATCTAGTAGAACAAAAATTTATTCAATGTACCAGAATGAACAAATTAACTCAAATGAGTTATTTTTAGTAATTGAATAACTTTCTCAAAATTGATATTTTCGGAAAAATTTTGTTTTATTAATCAACAATATCATGACATCTATCCTCTAATCTCAAGGATTTATCTCTTACCGAACTTGAAATGTTCTGTACCAGAAATCTAAACCTTAGGCGCTCATATCTCAAAAAGTAATGATCGGAAAAATATTTTGATAGCTTGATATTAACA
>NC_052505.1:1968499-2001031 GCF_014356525.2 Nilaparvata lugens
ACACAAGCTCACTCCCTCTCACAACCTTTCTCTCTCTCCCACACTGGAGATGTCAATACCACTACAACCGAGTACATACAAACATCCAGTGCTTATTCCCATCATTCTCTTCTGTACTCTACTAATTTTCATTTTCTTATTAAATACTGTAGAAAAACACACATTTTCGAGATCACTCAATTTTTTTATTTCAAGATAGAAATCTCAGTGATGTATTGAAATGAAAAATAAATATAGACAACAAAATTTATTTGAAATTTTGTCCCGAACTTGGAATTTTCTCATAACTGCACTTTCACATATTCACCTCA
Organism: Nilaparvata lugens; assembly: GCF_014356525.2. Taxonomy (NCBI): domain Eukaryota; kingdom Metazoa; phylum Arthropoda; class Insecta; order Hemiptera; family Delphacidae; genus Nilaparvata; species Nilaparvata lugens. The sequence goes on from NC_052505.1 coordinate 1,968,811, forward strand.
CAAGTCAAAACTCACTGAACAAGTGAAAATATTATTGCTGTGAGCTGTAGTATCTAGTATCTATCATATTTGCACTGTCATTAATATTTTTTGTGAAAGTAATCAATTGTCTCAGATAACCAATAATATTATAACAGAAATAAAAAAATACTAGGAGATAGTCAAAATCAAGACTGGGATCATGATACAAGTCACAATCAATGAATAATAATTGTGAATGTGGATACTTTGTTATAAATAGCGATATACACAGTATGTTATAATTATAGTACAAATAAGTTCAGTAGTAGGTAACCGCTGTATTCCATGGTAATTATATTGATCTATTTATAACTTGGCTGTTTAGATTAGATCTATCAGATTACCTGGGTTGTAAATAAGAATATCATATCAAGCATTGTGATTGGAATAATGTACACTGTGTTAGACGAGAACCTGTTTGAAAACCCCATTGATGACAAAATAAGACTCCCAAGAGTTTCTTAAACTCAAACTAATCATTTGCATTTACATTATTTTTCACAAAAAGTAAAGAATATCTGCATTGTTCTCTATGCTATTCAACTGTCAGCCATCACTACATCCATCTAAAACTACATGTGTGATGATACTGTTTATCTTATGTTTCCAACACGGTGTAAATCTCGCAAATTAAGTTATATTGTCTAAATTGAGGTTATATGGTTAGCAGATCTCGTCTGATATCTCGCACAGTACATGCGAGCTTCATCTGCTGACAGTAATTACAAGGTAGACACACAAAGCAAACAAGGCGGTTTCAGATTTCAGCCGCAGTTAACAGTTTCGTGGAAGAATATCGAAACTGCAGACGAAACGGCATTTCCGGAGAGCTAACAATCATGGCTCGCTGTTATGACTCCAGGCGGTATCCCAATGATTCAGTGAATCGCGAATATGATTTAGTGAATCACTCGTGAGAACCAACCAAGATAAGAAACTGACAAAATACAGAATTTTCTAGGATGATTAATAGAATTGCTATACTCTCTATTATAGGTACATGTCATTACTGTCCAGTATTAGGTACTGGAAATGAATTAATACAGCCTTAAATAGATAAATCATTTATTTTTGTCAAAGAACAATTACAAAATTGCATTAGACAATGTCAGAGAATTTAAAAGAAACATTACATTAATAATTTGGGTGGAGACCCACTCAATACAAATTTATACCATCTAGGTAACTCATAAATAACAAATATAATCTTATTCACATACTAGTATAATATACAGTATTTTATAAGACAAACATTAATTGATGGAGTTTTCATAAAATTCAGTCAACCTATTAAATGGGTTGTCACTTAGGGATTTGTTTATTACCTTTCTGAAACTAGGATAAGTATCTCTGACATATGATGGCAAATGATTGAAAAGTCTTATTCCCACATTAAAATGGCTCCTCAAAGTCCTTGATAGCATTACTTGAAGAATATGTACATTTCTATAGCTCCTCGTATTATGATTGTGCACATTGATATTACAATCAAGGTTTCTCTCCTTCAATTTTATATAAAAGCAACGTATATAATTATATACAAACAAATGACAGTCATGACTCTAGTTTTGACAAATAGCGGTTTGCTGTGAGCTCTCACATTTGAGCTAGTAACTATTCTACTATTCTTACTACTTTTATGAATTTTGAATTGGCCTATCCATAGATTACGAGATGTAGTTTGAATTAAATTATTTTGTGTCTGCTTAAAATTGTTTAATGAATTCTCACTGGAGATACTTAAATTATAATATGAATTGTGTTATGATAAATGAGATGGGGGATGATAAATACTCGTGAAATCTGAACAATGTGAATGCTATGAATGAACAGAGATAAATGAAGATCTCTTAATATAAACTTCTCTCTGCTATGACCGACCTGTTGAGCAATAGCCGATTGAAATTGCGATGGTCCAAATGACTATGTCAATCTATTATCTATCAAATTTAGGAAGGAATTAGTACAGTAGATGTGATCGTTGTGAGATGGGTTACTAATGGAAGTTTTGCTACAAACAAACATTTTTGAATGTTGTTTTACTTTCTAATTCATCGATTAGTAGTAATGAAAGAAGTTCTTGTTGACTGAATAAGTGACAAAGTTCTGGAAACATTTTCTTCTAAATACAAATATTACAAAATTCACTAAAACCAAGAATTATAGCAACAAGAATTTTGACCATGTGAATGGAATACAGAGGAAAATACTACTAAATGGAAAATACCCTTGATAGTAGGGCAATTGAAAATAAATATAGAGATAGTTATTAATGTCTAGATTTCATTCTTTGTGTTCTCAACGGATTTACAAAGAGAGTCTAACCAAGTCATGAGACTTTTCAAAAAGCGTGTACCTATCGACTGATTTTCAAGTATGGGATAGACGATAGTATACTTTAATTCAGTGGTTCTTAAAGTGTGGGGCGCGACTCCCAAGGGGGGCGCGATGAATGCTCAGGGGGGGGGGGCGAAAAGCTTGGTTGGAAAATGTTTTAAATTTACTTCTAAAATAATCACGATAAGCAATCTTTCTATTTTTAGAATTACATGAGAGTAATTTTTACTCATAAAATATTTAAATCAACCGTATTGTCAAAATCAAATTCTCAATCAATAAGTTTCAATCAAAAAATTCTCAACAATCCTCAACATTATAGAAAAAGAAAACCTCATTGATCTTCAAGGTGACTGCGCTTAAAATGAAGTTTGAAGAATATTCTCCCACATCCTTCAGGATTGGTGTGCAATCCACTGTGATTAGATAGAACCTTTCTGTATGGACTATAATATATTATAATTTATTCTTTCGTAATAAATTGTATATGCTTTTGTACTCCGGTGCCCCGATACTAAATTATAATGTACTGTTTATATGAAATTTGTTGTTTTATTATGATTGAAACTATTGCAACATTGTATTATGTATAGAATGTGCAAAACTCAACTAAATATATATTGAGTGTAAAATATGTAGGTATATGCATACGTATACGTGTATGTACAACATGTATAGTAGTCTATGCTTATACATGTAGGGGGTCCGGCTTACAGCTGAATTATGCAGGGGGGGGGGGGGCTTGGAGTAAAAAGTTCGAGAACCACTGCTTTAATTTTAATTGCCACTCAAGTTTGAAAGGAATGTGTAGCTCAGTTTTGAAGTATAAAGCTCATTTTTCCAATACAAGTGGACTAATAAACATAATTTTAATCACAGATAGCTTTAAAAGTACTTGAATATGTAAGATAGAAGCGATTAAATGGATGAGTTGGTGAAAATTTGAAGCATGCGGCATAATGAATTGGTTACGGTGCAGGTGAACACGTAAATGGATCGCAGATCCCCATAATCGATTAGGCATACATTTCAATTAGTTCAGCATTGCGCTTCCGAATCAAAAATTAAAACGAACCTTCCACTTCCACCCTTAACCATACTCTTGAGGTTAAGATGCATAAAAAGCCACAACTGGCGTGAAGTTTTGATTAGTCCTGCTGCTATCTTTAAAAAGTCGAATCCACAAATAGAAGCTTCGACTTGGGATTTCCGAATGCACGTCCTATTCATCTACATCTAATCAATAAGCGATAGTCTATTTTATTTTCGAGGAGATAATGTTCATTTCATAATATTATGTTATACGAGGAGCCTAATTAATTTATCCTGAATCATGCATAAATTTATTATAATTATAAATATTTACACAATTATTTATTAGTTCAAATTCATAGGGTTGGAAATAGATCTTATATTCGAATATAAAACCCAGTAATTGAATTTTCAATCTATGAAGACTGGACAACTCTCAACTATAGACATTGACAATTGACGTTTATACTTTATACGACTATCGAACTAATAAGAATAGGATTTGGGATATTTTAGAACACATAGTCTGTTGCTGTTATCACAAATATTGTTAAAATTGAATTATTTACAAGTAGAACTACTTATTTATTTTCGAAACTACTACTATATTTCAATATCAAACACACTTGGCCAATCTGAATAATAAAAGTAATATAAAAAATTATCGTTTTCCAAATCAGCTTTTGGCTAGAAATGCTGTAGAGAACTGGAGCTTGCTTACCATGATTTGCTATTTTTCGCTAAAGCTACAATTCAAGATTGAGTTTGAGTATTCAGGGAACAATATTCAAAAATCGATATTTCATATTCAGTAATCATACAATGTATACATTTTTATTTCATTATTGCATTCTAGCAAGTATTCGCAAGTATTCACAGAAATATTATAAACAGAAGGGAGTTGTAACTTAATGAATTTACAATCATCAATATTTTTCAACGGGTGATGGCATATCACCGATTCATCTATTTTTTCTCCCCTCGATACATTTATCTTTATAGTGAGGTCCACGTTATAATGGCAGTGGTGAAAGATACGAGTAAACGTTGCCGATCCTCAGTCTTGTCAATGCCTTCTATAGACGATAGCTCATACAGGTTTATTGATGTACTATTAATACTATTCATTCTTGTTTAAAATAAGCAATTATATTTTATCAAGCAGAAAATTATATTTTTTCAATAACTTTATAATTAATTTTCATAATTGAGATGAAATATTTTGTTAATTAATTATTAATTCTACATTGTAATAGACGATCTAGCAGCACAGCAAAGTGAGAAAGAGATAGCGGTATCCGATTTGTTGAATGGAAGACAAGAATAACAGTTGTTATCATTGTTAATCAAACACTGCCATTATAACGTGAACCTCACTACAGCTGGCTATACAAATGCATCCATGGAAACATATGTATCTGATGTGATATCAAATTTCGTCTGGAGTTCATCATTACCAGAGTGCATCAACGGTTCGCCAAGTTTGTTAGGTTGACTCCTCGCAGTCAACAAAAGGGCAAGGGACAGTTAGCCTTTGTCCAGGAAACAGCCTTCGCTCCATGTCAGGTTTCGTCTCGGAAAGTCTCAGACGCAAACCCTCCACCAATCAATCAAATCGTAATCACAGGCTTTCGCCCTATTCACTTGCAACTCCAATCGCAGTAATGCATTGGATCCAGATATCTTTGATGGATACGGCTGCTGGCTGAAATGAAGCCCCTCCTCAACTTTACATTGAGTGATACGGCAAGGCTATTGTTGTCTCGCACTCACTGAAGCGCCCACAACAACAATGCTCGGTCCACAATGGGACTCATGCTATCGATACGGATCGAATTAGAATCAATCGAACCACATTTGTCTATCAAACAAGGTCTGCAGAATACATACACCAATTCTCTGTAAGTAGAAGATCTACCTTGGCCATTTCTATTACTATTACATGAACTAAGTTACCATGTGTATTCATATAACAGGTGATTATTATTTGAATTGTTCATTGAGAGCAGGAAGTAATTCTATATCCATCTTCAAAGTTCTATTTTTCAATTATATTATATTCATGGTACTCTCATTTCGAACAATTAAAAATCCGTTAAAAATCAAGCAGAATAAACCTATTAGAACTCATCTTACGAAATAATGTAAGATGACGAAGATAAATAAGTACTTTTTCGGCAATGGTTATAAATTTTGTGTCGCCACTTAATTATTCCCACGTTCTAAACATCATTTCATCAGAAGAAACAGCATCATCCCTTTACAGAGGAAATGAAATTTGGATTCGTTGACGAGTGAGTCGCAGGCAGAACTCGATGAGAGGCTGCAAACTTCAGCAGGAAATGCTATGACGACGATAACAATGATTATGGTTGATTCAATTTGTAATTTCGTTCGGTTGGTTTTGTACAAGAGACATTATATTGAAATAATTAACGAGGAGCTTTTGATCCGTGAAATGTTGTGCAGCGGCGCAGTGACGTGGTTTGGGTGGGTGAAGTGGCGAACGAGACATTTGAATTTGAGTTGAGAGGCAGCAGCTTGAGCGAAGAAGGGTTTTTGCAGACGAAGAAATGAACAAGAATGCAGAACGAGAAAAGGGTGTCTGGTAAGGAGGGGGGTGTTGAGGGGGAACTCTGTGAAGGGTCGAAAAGGGACTCGACTCTCTTGTCATTTCATATTTGCACGGCCTTATTTTCCGGAATAAGACGAGCAGTGAGGGGGGTCGTGCCCTCTTCGATACACGCTCCCCCTCATCCGGGGACCCGTCGCCCTTAAAAACCACCCGAATGGGCGCATGGCGGGAACTGAACAGCTTCGTAATTGGACATGCAAGAATGCACTACAATAATCATGTTAAAGAACTCCGTCGGAGCTCGTGGATTTATTATTTTACCTCTGGCTGAATGACGATTTCGATTGAGGGCTCACAGTCGTCGTTAGTGACGCCCACAAACCCCCTGCCACCCCCCACCGCTAAAACCCTACGACGACATTCGGCAGCGCAAGACATTCATCCATGCATCCATTCGCCTGCCAAGTGAACAGGACTTAATTAACGCTGTCTATCTGGCATCAGCACCGCCAGGCTACGTTTCCATTTCTGAAAGACCGCTTCCGATTGAAAAGGTAAATAGAACTCGTTCAACTCAGCAAGAAGACTACGAAATCATTAATAAAATCCACGAGAATTTTGTTGAGAAAATAGAATAATATGAAGCCAGATGTTCTCGGATAGGAACACTTCCTGATCTACGGGTAATTAATGTAGTCTATTTCCGATGATCAGTCAATGTAGATATTCTTCATCAACCTACTAAAATCATTAGCTGAAACCCGATAGAATTAGGTATGACGTTATCCATGGAAAACCTGACTCACCGTTCACAAATGCTGGTATCATTTTCATTGATAACTAATATCAAAATGTTTCATTCAATGATTTTACAGAATGATACAAGAGAGGTTAAGAAGAGAGTAAAATCGGTTACTGAAATAGTGATGAGTGAAAGTCCAGTTTTGGCCAAAATGAGATACAAAGATGTTTTTGAAACATTCTTTGCAATAATACAGAAAAATAATAATACATGACAAAATAATTATAATTTTTTATGAATAATGAACAGGTTTATGGTTGAATTTTCTGCTCTTCTTGGAAATTCAGTTAGTCTTGTCTTCCAAATGCTTCGTCATATAATCTTCAAAAATGTAACTTTGCACCTCATTTCTGGAATATGAATTTTTGGAACTGGCTCATCCACTTTTCGTGAATACACAAGTGCTTCTCGTCCATCGCACTGATGAAATCCGAGACTAAACGATATCTGAACAATCTTTCCACTGAAGACAAAAAAGAAGCTTTTAGGCTCTTCAATAGCAAGAGTACCGAATGGAGCCGTCTTCTAGGAGAAAGGAGAGAGAGAGAGAGAGAGAGAGAGTGAGACTGTCGGATAATGAGCAAGTCGGATGGCAAGAATAACAAGTCGAAAACGTCGGATAACAAAACAAAAGAGCGGAGGACGCTTGCTGCTGATACAGAAGTCGACTGAAAGTCTCCCGTAGCGACGGAGACTGTAGTTGTGCCGTGGCAGCCAAGCCATTCCACCTTCTCAGTGCTCATTCTTTGTGAGGAGTCTTTTTGTTGAAAAGCTGTCGAGGACAGACGACTGTCGACCGGTCGGTCCCTCCTGGCAAACAATATCCTCCCGCTAAGACAAAGCAGAACACCGAGAGCTGCTCCCAAGCAAATCCTATCCCATTTCCGATCCGCGAGAGAGCGAGTGAGATAATGGAAAAGAGAAGATCTGCCACGGACGTCGCCTATCATTATTAAAAACCGACCCTCCCCCCCCCTCCATCCAGCGATCCTTTAATTGCAGAAACAAGCCAAGAAGGACCCGTTCAGTTCACTTCAGTTCACCGAAAGCAACTAAATTCGCTGTTCACCCTTTCGTTTCACATTCCACTTAGGAAATTACTTTCTTCCCCGTAGAATTCACTACAAAGTGGAACCTCGATTCTCTGAATATCGCTATGCCGATTGAATGTATTGGGGATAGGATGAGTTGGCGGCTTTTGTATAAGAGATGGGGGCCGTTTAAAAAACTACTCCAATCGGTTGTTCGACAATCTTTGAAGCTGAGCGATTCTGTTGCAAAACAAAAGAAGTATTCCCTCATTTTCAAACTTTCAAAAGAGTTTACGAATATATGTTTTCACAAATGAATCTGAGTTAATGTGAAGATCTGGTTCGCCCATGCCCAGTTTCACCAAGCTCGGTCAAGACATTTGAACATAGTACGCCTTCTATGTGTGCACTGTAAATTATCAATAGAAACTATCACCATATGAATCATGATTCCAGTGCACTCATTGTAAACCGTATAAGCGTTTTGACCATGTTCAAATGTCTTGACCGAGCTTGATTAAACTGGGCATCAGAGTACTATCAAACCCAGGATTAAAGAATTATTCAAATCTTGAAATTCACATTGATGTCGCAAATTGCCTATTTTAGGGCGAAAGTTACATCCTTATTGGTACAACATGAAGAGAAATTCAATTCATTTTTAGATAGAAATTGACATGCAGTAGAAAATATAATACACTACAATAATTATTAATAAAATTGTCTCAGTTAACTTGAGAATATAAAGTGATCTAAGAACCCTATTCTGACTTTATTTGTCAAATTGTAACATTGGCGTAGGAAAAAATACTCATGCAAGAAATAAGAAGAAGGAAAGAAAGAGTTGGATGCTGCATCCCCACTAAACCCCCCCCTCCCAACAGATAGAAAGGGTGGCGACTGGTTCGTTAGTAATTTGTATTCGCGGTCGGCAGCCAAGCGACTGCCATAATGGTGATTGGATTACAGAGCGGTGCTTATGGCAAGATGAAGAAGAGGAGGAGGACGATGAGGAGGCAGCGAAAATCCTGCGCAACGGGATAAAGAAGAGGAGGAAGAGAGACCTCGTGCTCGTGCCTCCTCCCCGTTATGCCTAATGATCCTTCCGCCCGGACTCGGAATTTCCGAGCGTACAAAAAATGCTCCCCTCGAACTGTAAGGGGATTAATCAATAGTTAAATCCCTCTCGTTGAGCCGTTCCACCGGCTTGCTACTTGTTACTCTTGTGTGTAGGCCTTCGGGCTGCCAGTAGTAGCATTGCATCGCATTCCATTAGCGTTGCTAACAAGATGCCGTCTTAACGACGTCGTCGTCGAGTACTGGTTAGTGGCTTCGAGCTGCGGGATCTACATGCTCACCAATATCAAATTCCTACCAACTGTGGTAGGCTGGAATCATATTCTCAAGAACCAGCTCGAATTTGGAATAAATCACAAGATTGAACGTCATGATTCATTCAATTTTCTAATAATAATATTGGAGATTAAGAATTAAAGTATAGAAGACTAGTACAGTACTGGAAACATTTTCTCCTTCAAATTGATTCTTATTTTAGAAATTTTAGACATATTTTTAGAGCTTATGAACTTCTTGGCCTTATGCTTCAATCTCAGAATTTCTTGGATGTTGTGAATTTCTTGGAGGGCTTATTCTTGAAGTTGGTAGACATCGAGGAGACGAATTATTTTGTCAAGAAATAACTGAAAATTTAATTATCTTTCACGACAAACTGTCGAGAGACTACAACATTTTTCATCTAGACTCCTTATGTTTGTAGAAGCACTGCAAGGATATATAGTTCACGTCATCTTTTGTGAGTTATTAGTGAATTATCTACAATATTGAAAAAAGTATGATGCCCAAAATAATTTGGTAGTTCAATATTGATATTCCACGGTGTAGAGTAGCCTACAATAGTGAAAGCAGCATCATTTCATAAATTTGAAATGATAAATACTCACACGTCAAGTTATCTATTACCTATATCCATGCTAATTTCTGTTTACATTTGCAAATAAAGATATCAAGGACTTCTCCATGTTCATATTACCTATGTTCATCTACCCTTCGTTCCCCATGATCCACTTCAATTATTGACTGAAACTGTAAGTAAACTGGTGGCTAAAACCAGTCCTTTAACCAATACTTAGTTCAATATTTGGATCTTATGAATGTAAAGAAAGCGTGATTAATAGCGTGGGGAGAAATAGTTTTTACGAGGGGTGAGAGAATAAAGCTTCACAAGCTTGGAAAACCATTGCGGCCGATGAAGAGGTTCCAGAGCAAATACGGGTGTAATATGAATATGAAAACCCTCTTGTCAAATGCAATGACGTCATAATGCTACCCTTCGTTCCATTTCATCAGGATTGCATTCTCATCAGAGTTCTGACTATCATATTTTTTTAGATCCATGAAAACCGTTTTTAATTATTAATCATATCAAATGAGATCTGAAAATTTCAAGTACAAAAAATAGGCTACAATTATTTCCATGGATAGAGAGTGCAGTAGCAGTTTTCATAAGTGCATTATGTTTATGATTTTTGTAAATACTTGCTTTTTCTTGTGTAGGAGAAAAACTGTCTTGGAAAATTATTCAGATAAACCTAACTCTAGATTTCCTCAATCTAGGAAATTGAAAAAAAATCAGAGTCCTGACTACTTTGGGTTGAACTATCCAACATTAATAAATTGTACGATTCTGTATTAAACCTAACATTGAAAAATCAATGGAAGACCCCCGAGGAGTCAAGCAGGTGATGCAAGTCTTTCATTGATATGATACGAATTTATCAATCAAGTCCTAGTATGCAATTCCTTTCATGTGACAATTAATTTTCCAAGAACATCTTTGCTCTTCTGTGTCTTTGTTGAAAATCTTTCAATGATATGGTCCAAATTTATCAATCAAATCCTAGCAGGTTTTTCCTTAAACTTGACATTTAATTTTCTAAAAACAAACTACCATTATCAATTATTGCAATAACCATAAGATGAGATGCATTGCTAGAATACAATGAAACATATTCACGCGTCATCTATATAGGCACAGTCCCCATACATGGGATATTCCTATAGTTTTATTGCTACAGGGCATTAGTAATAGTAGCCAACAATAATCATATCATGCGAAGAGTGGTTGAAGCTGTACACTGTCGAGCAAAATAATAAATGGGGAGTGAAGAGAATGATGATGTGGGGTGGGGTGGTGTTGATCGACTCCTAGGAGTGCCAATTGAAAAGCGGTTACTCTCTGCTTAGCCGTGAAATATGAATTATTATTTTTGGTGAGTGCGCGCCTCACCCCCTTGCAACCAGCCGAGGGTAATAATTTCAACATAAAGGGATTAAATATGACGAATGAATCGTGCGGTTGTGTATTGTGTGCTATGTATACTAGGGGTTTGTATTTCGGGTGAGCATTTCGGTTCAAGAGCAAACTGAGAAACAGCTTTGCAGTTATGATAATGGCACGGGTGCGCTGCTTCACCGAGCAGAGCGGAACAGAACAGACAGGTACGGTGATGACAGCTTCCTTAATTGAATGCCTGCTTCATGCTCAAATAGCTGGCTGAAAAAGCATTCAAGTTGAGACGTTCAGAAACAGTGTAGCCCAGAAGCTGAGTCAACTGCCAACGTTCTAATCTGCAGAGGAGTAGTCTTTGTAGATAACGAGGAATTAGTTTCAAAACAAACATAAATTATTTAAACTTTTCAATCATCCAATTTCTAGTAAATTCAATTCACTCTTCTAATTTCCTAATAATTATTTGAACGAAGATATATATGTATGAAATGAATTGAAAGCTCCAAATGAATGTTATAAAATCTATATTTTCATTCATGTAAATTATGTACATTTTATTAAAATTGTTTATTGAATTTATTGAAAATTAATATCTTTGGGAAATTTCACTAGTAATTTATTAAATTTTGGAGTAGAGAAGTTTTGGGCTAGGCCTGCTTCTCTCACCTAGTCATATCTATATATCCTATTAGTTCTGTTCGCACCTTCGCGGTACTAATCAAAAATATGGGAAAAATATTCATTTTTTTGGATTTTTTGACATTTCAAGTCTCTTAAATCAAAGACGAGAAGAAGGTAAATAATAATTGTCTCTTATATCAATATTGTGAACACAGCTCTATGATTCCTCAATTTTCCCATACTTGATACTAACTTATCGCAATCTGATTCAATCATAATGAAATATTAGTCTATTAGTAACAGTAATAAATCAGGGTGGATTTTTACTGAAGTATTGGTAGGGATGTCTTTGTTTTCATGATTTCATCCAACAGAAAATAGTCATGATACTAAACTACTTGATACTGCGATGATGTTCTCAAATTATTCTTATTGTATTTATTAAGTGAAGGAAATATAGCCGAACCTTCTTTTGGACTATGTCATCACCCAAATTTGGAAGAAAATTAACACAAGGATTGCCTTAGTATTTTATCTACCGAAGTTATCACATCAGTCACTGATGGCCACCGATGATTTGCATGGTATTTTAACGAGAGTTATCTCCAGTTGATAGTTCAAAATTAATTTATATTGTATTTTATTGAATAATAACTAAAAGCATAATAATACCTAAAGCATTTTGAAAAGCACTTTACTGTTTCATTTGGGTGGGCCCGGCCCACTTGGCCCTTATGGAAGCGCCGCCAGTGTCAGTGTCATTTGTAACATAAATACACACAGGCTTTGCCCATGTGAGGAACCTTCTTCAAGTTTTGTATATGTATATTCTGTATTGTTTGTACTTTCTAAGAAGAAGGAACTAAAGATAATTTCAATTAAATTAATAAAGATAATTTCAATTTCAATAAATAAATGGTATATTACTGAATCCCGTTTCTGTAGCCAAAGGTTCAGAAATGTGTTATAAACAGACTGACGAAAGTATCCTGCCAATAATTATTAATGATCTACAAGTATCCTGCCAATAATTTATTAATGATCTACAAGTATCCTGCCAATAATTTATTAATGATCTATAACTAGATTTCCCACGGTAACGGGGCTTCATCAGCACACGTCCTCTATGAAGCTGCAGCATCTCGAGAAGTCAAGTATTGATGTTGTGGCGGATCACACAGTGAAGCATTTCAAGGACTGTGGTCGGCTGTGTTTCTGAGTTTTTCAAAAAAGACAAATGGCAAGGGAGCGACGCTGGGCCCCTGCGGTCGACTCAATCCAATTATGGGATTATCAGAGAGGAGCCTGAGAGCTGCGCACTCGAATACTCTCAACAGCTCAGCGTACCGAAAAATAGAACACTGCCTCTGGGGAGACAAGAGAGCCTCTAAGCTCCTCGAAAAGCCAGGAGCTGCGTTACGTTATTACTCCTGGGACTTAAATCACAAGTACTTGAGCTTTTTAGCTTGTCAAGATATAATATTCGTTATAATTTGTAATTTCAGCATTAGTTCGCTCTTATCGTTCTTCTCATAATCCTTCATCATCGTGGATTCCCTTTCAAATTTTCAAGAACCGTTATGGCGTTTTTCAATTAAATAGAATTTGAAACCATTCTTATGAACTCCACCATTACACTACTTCATGACCATTATACTAAATTTCCATCATGATTAAGATCAAAGTAATCAACAATATAAAAGAATGTGTAAAAATAGAAATTTCAGTACCCTTTTTGAATAATCATTTAATCACAACATGTTTCGGACATTGATGCCACCAAATGGCAAATGGCAATGTCAAAATACATCAAATGGCATCATGTCCGAAACATGTTGTGATTAAATGATTATTCAAAAAGGGTACTGAAATTTTTATTTTTCTTTCTATTTCGATAAAAAGTAGCCCTATACAGAAAAGAGATAAAAGAATGTGTATACATTTCAATTACCACCATTTCACTCTACATTTCATTTCTTGTAAACGAATATAATCAAGATGGATGTTATCAACAATAATATTGATATTATAAAAATATGTGATTTTCCAAAAACAAATCACAGAAACAAACATTTCAATGGGATAAAATGAGAATTTAAATTCTTATCTTGATGGGGGTAATTCCCATTTGTATATTAAGTTTTCATCATAAACACTCCTGTCATGGAGGTCTGACAGAAGTTCATTAGTATTCAACATATTAAGTGTAAAATTATGTTTTTCCTAACTTTGGCCTATGAATGCATAAGCATATACAGTATATAATGTATATCATAAGGGCAATAATGGGGGTTTCCCTGGAGCCCTAATATTATAAATAAATAAATAAGCATGAGGTTGTGCTTCGGTAATGTATAGGTAGATTACGAATGAGAGCACCGTTTGTATATGAAGGATCTGAACCATTTAATTAAATTTCATTTTTATTTCACCACCTACATCACATGGATGAGGGGCACGTCAAGGAAGTCGCTACTTGTCAATCACACTCTTCACTGGAAATTCCTTCAGTGAATAGAGTGGATTGTTTGAAAGGTATTTTTTTAGAGCTTGCTTAAATAGTTTAGACTTTTTCATACTTTTCATCTGATGTGGCAGGAAATTATGAAAGGCATATTCCATAAGGAAGTAATGATTTTGAAGCTCATTAATGATGTCTCTAGTGCTGTTTCAAAGAGGTCAATCACCCGATTAACGGGAATACCCAGCCGTCATCGCTTATCTAATCTAAAATATCAGGTAGCACTCTAACTATTGTGAGGCACTTCCTCTGTAATAATCCTACCGAGATCCCAATAATAGAATTGTTATAATGTAATATCAGTTTCGGTATTATTATTATTTTTAGTTTCGGTTACTTGTGACATTGTAGTACACTTCAAACGAAACTCAAATAAGTCACTCAAACGTCTTCCATGAGCAATCATCGGATGGATATCATCACAGGAAGGATTGCTATGCAAAACTTTATTCATCAAAAATTACACGACTCTTGTAAAGATTTTTTCCATATTCAAAGAACAATGAAAACTTCAAAATGAGCCAATTAATAAAAATCACAGGAATTGTGAAGAATAATTTCCTTACAATATCAATTACAATATAAACTTTGCTCATACTTTTTGTGTAGTTGAGAAGTTGATATTGTGGTAATTATTCATATTGAATGAAAAAGACTGATTTTGACAATTTCATAGTCTTTTTCATTCAATTTGCTTATACTGTATTTCAAAAGTCAGAAATGGGACATGAAATAATTGAGACGAACATTTTATATGACTCGAAGGGTTTCCATGCTGTAGAATACACTGTAATATTATTATGATGGAAATGGTAGAAAATAGAAGATGAAGTGCAATGTTGTCCTTTGCTGAACAAGTCTAGAACAACGGGTGCAGAACGCTAAATACAGAACAGTGCCACGGCAACCCTTTCATTTTCTCTCTCATTCGCTCTCATACTCTCTCACTCAATCACTCTCTCTCTCTCTCTCTCTCTCTCGCATCTGTGGGCGAATTTGCCACGTGGCTCAACGGCCTTTATGTGGCTGACAGTTTCCTTTCGCTCACCGTGCAACCCCAACCCCCACCCATACACATCTAACAACACCCCTGCAACTTAACATGGTTGTAAAATATTCTCTCACCATACAATCTTCCTCTCACTGTATTATTTTGAAACTAGTTAATTTTCTCAACAAATCATCCCCATCACAAGATTCGCAATGGAATGATGACGGTTTAATCACTCATACTGCCTCGAAACAAACCTAGAAATTCTTCACAATCCGCTACAAATCTTGAAACAATAAATCAAAAGTTTGATTTGCTGATTTGAAATTGCATGAACTTGCTTTTGCATATTTGAAACACATTACAACACTATGGCTATTGAAATAAGTATCTCAGTTATATGCATGAAATCAATTGCAGTATTCTTCTGCAGTAGTTGAAATGCAATTAAATTGATTCTAATTAAGATGATTTAATTCGAGGAGAATCCAATATATCTTTTTATGGTTGAATACCAAATGAAGAGAATAAAACAGAAGTTGGACGATTGTAATGAATTGAGAATGTTAGTATTGAACCATCTTATTTTTCAGTTACCTTCTCCATCATGGAGGTTGGCTACAATCATGGCAATTCTAACTTTGAAAGAATAAGACGTTGATGTTGTCAATAACACTTTAATTTATTCGAAAATAGATTCATCTTACAGAACCAGGTTTCATGGTAAAACCTTAAAAGGTTTCCATGGTTTCTTGTAAGGATCCTCCAACAATGACAAACACATCAGTTCAGCTGAAGATGTGGTAGGTGTTACCATAAAACCTGGTTCTGTAATATGAATTAATTTTCGAATAAATTAAAGTGGTATTGACAACATCAACGTCTTATTCTTTCAATTATGCAGAAATACCACAATATCTCATACCATACAATCAAATTATAATTTCTAACTTTGTTAACTGCTGCTCGGAAGAGGTCATGTGACGTGCAGTTGAATGCTTCTCTCAGGTTTCTCAACCAATACATTCTTGAACCATAACTTGAAACAATAAACATTTCAATCATAAAAGCACAAAGAAACATGGAATTTACGGATACTGTAGTTCATTGGAGACGAAGATAAGAAAATATATCATCCGAATCACTGGGTATTAGAACAAATATGAAGAGGAGTAATTGCAAAAATATAATCAATGTCCTCTCCCTAAATGGAAAGAAGAATAGCATACTCGAGGAACGGATAGGCTTATAAACGATGATCGTTGACATCGACCAGTGATCCGCTATTAAAATAGAATATAAAGGACTGTATAGGGTGAATGAGGAGGAAGGAGTGGAGGGACGTCAGAAACGCACACATCTCATTGTGAAGGGAGATGAGATAGAAGTTCATCACTTAATATAGTGGAACAACAGGAATCGCAATAATACGGACAACGTCGGGTGCGTTCAAGGGAAACATAGCTGCAGGAGGACAATGCATCTGTCAACAGGCAAGTACAAAGCTGGGCTGGGTGGTGGGGGGAGGGGGGACCACCACCGACCCGGTATTAGCGATGATAATAGTTGCAGATAGTCTGGAGGAGGGTGGGTGGACAATACACCCGATCAGCCATGTAATGTCAACCGGGGTTGGACAATACACAATGATGTATCTATCGTCATCATCATCAACCCCGTGTGCTCTTCAGGGGTTGCAACCCCTACACACGGCTTCTTCAACTCACCGAGAGAGAGACGAGAAAGTGAATGTACACGCACGCGCGATCACAACAATACGCATGTCAATCTCAGAATAGATTATGAGAAGCGTATCAAAGTCTGGTCACCTCACTCTTACCTCGGATACCTGTGTTGCCTACGTTTATTACATCTCCTGCTAAAATACGTTCCCCTAGCGATGCACCTGAAATACCTGCCCTTCTTATAAGGCTGTCAAGTGCCGATTGCCAATTCGATATGACATTGCTGTCACGCATGAACGCATAATATTAATACACAAGATGCAACAGACAGGATAATAATTATATTGTTCACGACCCTTGGAGTAATGAAGTTGCTATCAATCGATCCGAATTTAAGAATCCTCTCTGTGTTTCATCATAATGATATTGTCATCAACAATATGAGCAAAAATGGTTGAATGAACATTTCTATTTTGTTTATATCCATTCATGATATACAATTATTAAACACAGTTATTTTAAACTCTATAAAAGAGAGTTGAGTGGTTGTTGTAGCAATTCTAGTCCCTTCCTCATCTTCACTCACACTATTAGAAATATTGAATGGACTTTGTTAACATTGAAAAAAGAATTCTGATGAAATGAATGTGATTAGAGTTCAAATGCAATTAAGGAATGTTTTTTATTGAAACACCAGAGATTTGTGTAACGATAACAGGATGATACAAATAATGAGAATAAGCCTTTTTCATCGGAAATAAATTACTACCCACACATGAGGAAATATTTTGCTAAATATGATGAAACATTTCAAATCTATTTATTAATGTTCAGGCGATTGATTATGATTTGATTATTGAGAGCTATTCGAAATAAATTTGTCAGGATGGTTTTCCGAGATAAAATTTCGTCGCTTCCGGAAAATCACACCCGGACTGATAGTTTGAATGATTCATTTCGTGGAAAGTGGTATGAATTAAAACACCGTTTAACCACACGATCCTTTTACGTTCACGAACATCTATTAGCAACACGCAACCGTCTGACTGACACAATAACACAATAAGCTCAGGATGGATGTATGAACGTTGTGAAGGGGGTTGGTAGATGGGAGGGGGGGGGGTTGCTGAGGAAGTTGTCGACTGTAAACGCATAGTTGCGTGCACAATAACAGCACAGACTATCTCAACGAAAACACTTGATAGCGACCCCCACTTCCTAACTAAAATGAAGTGAACAAGCAAAGCATGTTGTCACTAATCAAAGCATTTCTAGGCACTTGAGCGCTGCATTATTGGCAACTGACACGACAAATACCTTTAATAATTCGGAAAATGAAAATGGACAGTTATTTCTTGGTTTGGAAAAGTTTAATAACTCCTATTACATACATATTATCACAGCTTGACAATAGCCATGATTATAAAAGAGGTGGAAAATTGGAAAATACAGAATGGCTCAAAAGTCACTACCGATGATTTTTAAATTGAACTTTATGATAGGTGGTTACTTTGAACCATCCTGTATGTACTGTAAGTACATACTAGTACAGACTAGAGAGTCAAGAAATGCAGATATGATCTACAATAACATCAATAATGACGAAATATTTATATGACAACCACATGGACTAATACCCCAAAAGCTAGTCGATTTCAACCTCTATTGAATGATGACAAATCCATAAACTCATTTCTGTTGAGAAAGATTTTTAGATGTTTCGTGACCCGTGAAAGTCGAATATTAGGGCCCGATTCTATTACAATTATTAAATCTGATGAACAGCTACGAGATTTAATATATATTTGTGATATAGATTAAGTGTACTAGAAACCTAGCCCATGTCCAGTATGTAATCATCATCATCGTCATGGATCATGGATTAGGCTTTTCAAGCCTGTTCCAGCGTCCATCTCTTCTTCGGTCTACCAATACTTCTGCCTATTGGCTTGTAGAGTAGGGCATTCAATGGGAAACAGTCTTAAGGCATTCTAAGGACATGATCTGACCACTCATTTCTATATGTTTCTATCAAACTCAACACTGGTTGAACATCACATTCTCTTCTTATATTTTCATTCCGTATCCGATCCTCTCTTGCCCAGTATGTTGGAGATATTATATCATTTTAAATGAATCCGTCAATATCTGAATCATCATTTGTTCTAAGTTTTTTAACAAATGAAATGCGACTTTGAACAGAGGTAGAAACTGATTGGATGCAAGCTGGCAACGGAAAATCTAGGGAACTAATCTGGATATGAAATTTCACTACTTACGGCGGTGAAATTGGCAGTTAGCACACATTCCTACTAACGAGATAAGCGAGAGGATTGCAGCCATCATTCTAATGGCGAACCGGGGACTATAGGGAGATGAGAAGTCGCGTAATTACTTGGGACTTCTTTGAATGGCTTGCGAATCGATAGGCGTTAGTCAGCCATAAGCCATTATTTAATGATATTAGAACGACGGCCGAAGCCCTCAACTTGCACTCATTGTACGCACATTCGAAAGAAGCGAACCAATTAGAGGGCGCTGCCTGCTCCACCCTTCTATCCGGAAAACCCCTGCTAGATCATACTGGGATCTACTCGCAAAAGAGTTGGATTGAATAGGCTTCGGGGACACTTCATTACGGCGACACAAAAGCTTAAACAAACCAGTTTTCAATCCTTGCAGCTCCCTCCCGCGCATTTCACTCACCTCTGCTAGCAAGAATGACGACGATTCTGTCGCCTGGCTGTTCATGGGTAGGCTACCAGCATGCCATCTGGACCAAAAGCCGCTATAACGTTTTAAGAGGCATCTTACAAGGGCTATTTGCTTAGGAATACTAGTGACAAGGTAAATTTCACTAGAGTAGAACGATTTTTCCTGTCTCATAATGCATATAAAATTTCATTCTCTCCTTTAGATACTAGATTTACATGAATGGAAGAGGGCATTATGTATCATCGATTTGATATTAAATTTTTATTTTTCAAAGAGAGCAATATGTATGAGTATTATCGATCTGTCTGTTATTACACGTCCTTGTGAATTTCCCATTAACGGTATATCGAATCCAAGTTGAGAAACGTTCAAATATATGAAATGGAAAAGCTGGACACAGATTTTCAGATTCATTTCCAATTAAAAAACTCCAAAGAAAAAATTGAGTACTGAGAATCAAATGGTTGTAGCTCGTAAATATTCTGAAGTTCATGGAAAACGAGTCTTGATGTAGAAAATGTTGGAATACATTATTTTATCCAACAAAATATGACGCGACACAATTTCTTAATTGGATGAAAGACGAATGGCAGAGCAAATTAGCCGTGCTCAGCTTATTACAGTTTTTCAGTTTGTAGTGTCGATTAAACGTTTCGACGGCTGCAACTGTTTCAGGAGAGACGAAACAGAATTGAGATCAGTCGAGTTCTGTAATGGAATAAGAACAGATAACTAAGTTATACGAAAGTTCACGAAGAGTGAAGGTGAAGAGAGGAAGGGGCGCTACCGCCAATGGTGGTAACATATAAATAAAATAACATCGCATCCCTTTCAGTGAGGAAGGGAGATAGGGGTGGGTGGGGTTGGGGGGTGGTCCTGCGCACTAATGAAGGGGGGCGGTGCCCCGGCGGATCTCAAGGCGCTTTTCCATTTCCCATTTCCCAACCGTACTCGTCTTTCCAAGCTAACAGAGCCCTGTTTCGCCGGGGGGATTGTAATCCAACACCTCGTGCCCTTTTATCCAACTGCACTGGACACTGCCGCTCACCCTTCACCCTTTACTACACCCTTCTCCCATCTCAATACCGATGTGTTTCCTTTACTAACTACGGACTGATAATGTTCATATTCACTCCTCTTCTTGGGGCTACTGATTATTAGAACACACAATAAGAAACTATCAAGTACCCCTCATCGCCAGATTAAATTAAATTAAATAAAGGGTACTTGGTAATTTTTATTGTATGTTCTTATAATGTCCAGTATAATATCTAGTAACTGGAATTACAGAATTAGTGAAGCGTTACTTTAATATATTATCCTGTAAACTAAGAATTTTGACTTTTTGTGTAGTTGAGAAGTTGATATTGTGGTAATTATTCATATTGAATGAAAAAGACTAAGAAATTGTCAATAAATCAGTGGTTTTTGACAATTTCTTAGTCTTTTTCATTCAATAAGAATTTTGATATACAGTAATCAACACATTTAGGGCCGGTTTCCGAGCTCGGGATTCGGCTAAGTCCTAGACTTTAAACAGCTGGAGTCAGAAAATTGGTTTTCCAAAACGGGGCGTAATCGCAGCTTTTATAACAGTAGTTGTAGTTTTTATTTTCTCATTTCTATAAATGGAAACGTTTTTCCTTGACGAAATTAGACATTCCTAAATAATTCAAAATAGCTGAACTTTACACTATTTTCTCTTTATTTCATTTTGTGTTCAATTTTATAGTTTTTCGAAATTTAATTCAAACGTGACTATGACAATGACTGCGACTACGCCCCGTTTTGGAAAACCAATTTTCTGACTCCAGCTGTTTAAAGTTTAGGACTTAGCTAAATCCCGAGCTCGGAAACCGGCCGTTAATGTACAATATTAATATAGTATCTAGGACGATTGACGATGGTGTTTTTAAACGATCTAAATTTATTCATATCATTTAAGAAATCTTCGAGTGGGTTCCAGTAATGAATATCAGTTGTTCGATCGAGATTCTCAGGATTCAAATCCAAGATATGAGGCTGGTAAAAAAACGGTCCTAGTAGAAAATCTCATTTCATAAGAGAGATTTCTCGTATCTTATTATTCTGTGAACAACATTCTCAGATTCCGCACTAATATTTCTATTAATTATGTTACCTGAACCTAACCTAACCAAACATGAATATATATTCACGAAATAAAGTAGGTAAAACTTTTCACTAGGTAATTCTCTACTTCTATGCAATGACTCAGTTGCACAATAGGCACCGTAAACAGATAGACATTGTTAACTTCTGAGATTCCACGCAAACCTCTACCGTTTACCAATTGAGCATCAAATTCTAAGATTTAGAATTAAAATAGGGGAATACTCTTGAAATTAATTGGTAAATTCCAAGATCTAGTATGAGAATAAAGGAATCCATTTATTATTTTACTGATTTGATTGGGCAGAAAGTGAAGTTTTGGTTCAAATTATTGTATTGTAAATTGGGTATTTCATATTGTATTTGCATCATTTCTTGGTTGATTTTTTGTGATATAGAAATTTAATCATGGAAATTTCCAACAAGCATCGAATTATCAAGGCCTGACCTACAGAGGCGGAAAATTGGCTGAAAAAGCACAAATGCTTTGTCAAGTTAAACGAGAGTAACGTGGCTTGAAAATGGGGAAAAATGAACGGTTTCACTCGCAGAGGTTTGGATATCGAGGTTCTAAGCTTATTATTGGATAATGTTGAAGTTGGTGGAGGGATTTCAATGCGTATTGGGAATACGACTAGCGACTGCATAACAACGCGCTGTGGATGAAAAGTGCGCTTTGTCGCAGGGCTGAGAAATTGTTCGCCGTCTGGGGAGCGACAGGGTTCGCGACTCAATACCCCCAACGGTTCGGGGCAAAGAAGGGAGTCTTGAGAGTCCCAGCAGCAAGCTCATTATTGGAAAACCGGCTGCCGACGCAACCAATTTCGATTATAATCCACCGTCGCTCTCAAAGGAAACGAATTAGAGTGTTTTCAGAGTCGGCGGCCCGAACTACTAAACCACCCCCCTGAACCGCCCCACCCACCAACCATCATATACGCACGGTACTGTGCTGCGGGCTTTCAGCGCCCGGCTCACTTGGAGGTAGGCAACCCGCACTGCACACACACCATCAACGCTTTTCTGGGTCGGCCACATTTCTGTTACTCAATTCAATTTTCCTCTCTCACTGAAAACCTACCACACAAAGCGCTACTAACAAAATTCTATCTGCATCTTAATACGCGGATTTCAATAAAATTTTAAATGATGCGAAATCACACACAGCTTTGATTTAGTATTGATTAAATATTCTGGATAAATTCATTCCAGTAACTAGCCTAATAGCTCAAAATAACTGTAATTGGGTCAGTTTTGAAAAATGAAATTGACTCCCCTAGAATTAATATTCTGAGAAATCAGGTGTATCATTCGATGAACACTAGGTCTTCCTTGAAGAATGTATCCTAATAATTCCTTGAATTTGTTTCCTACCAATTCTCAAATTACTCATTTGAAAGGTTTCAACTCAGGTGGTCATATCTCACAATGTGAAAATAAATATATTTTTCATTTAATCATTTCGGTAACTTTTTCAGTCTCTCAATCTTGTAATTGTCACAACGGAGATGTTCTCCACAAGGCTAGTGCATACTATTATTTTTTCATTTTTATTTCCTTCTTTGTTGAGGATGATGCCCACATGAGCTTTTTGCTTGAGCATGGGTATTGTAAGTGTGTTGATGGATTGATAAGATGATCAAACGTTTATGCTAGCAAGATTCATACCCACAAACCAGGTGGTGCTAGAAGAACGAAGTTTGTAACGCTCTTAACACTAGACCAACCCAGCCGGCTGGGGTTGTAATCATACTTTCCTTATAAATAAGAATATGATGTTTGAATAGAGTATTTGTAATCGCAACTAGAATATATATTATTATACTGAAATGTTGTTCTATTCAGAATGTCCTGCACGTTTATTCATTTATTCCAATTATCAACATGGTCATCACAGGATGTAGAAAGATCTAGTATAACAATACAAAAATTATAATACTGTGGAAATGCGAATTATTTTATGTAAGATATTTACCAATGCGTGAACATGATTCAAAACTTACTACTGTGTTTATAATGCTCTCCCTTGCCAATTATTACGAAACAACTATCTAACTGAATGAAGAAGCATTAACTGAAACACAAGACACATGCTTCGAATATTTATTCAAAAAAGTGAATTGAGTGCTACATTTCTGAATAGGACTGGAAATTATATGAGAATAATGTACAGATGGTCTCGACTTGCAAGTTTCCCACCACATTCGGCCGTTAGTATGCTCATGACACCGCCGTTCCTTCTACTTGGGCTGGCTCGTTACTTCAGCCGAATCACTTGAATACAAATCGCATTGTACAACTCTCTAGCTATGTATGGATTAATATCAAAGGTGAATAAGAAAAGCAGATGAATTAGTATTCTATAGATGTACTTGAAACATTTCATATTGTATTTGCATCATTTCTTGGTTGATTTTTTGTGATATAGAAATTTAATCATGGAAATTTCCAACAAGCATCGAATTATCAAGGCCTGACCTACAGAGGCGGAAAATTGGCTGAAAAAGCACAAATGCTTTGTCAAGTTAAACGAGAGTAACGTGGCTTGAAAATGGGGAAAATGAACGGTTTCACTCGCAGAGGTTTGGATATCGAGGTTCTAAGCTTATTATTGGATAATGTTGAAGTTGGTGGAGGGATTTCAATGCGTATTGGGAATACGACTAGCGACTGCATAACAACGCGCTGTGGATGAAAAGTGCGCTTTGTCGCAGGGCTGAGAAATTGTTCGCCGTCTGGGGAGCGACAGGGTTCGCGACTCAATACCCCCAACGGTTCGGGGCAAAGAAGGGAGTCTTGAGAGTCCCAGCAGCAAGCTCATTATTGGAAAACCGGCTGCCGACGCAACCAATTTCGATTATAATCCACCGTCGCTCTCAAAGGAAACGAATTAGAGTGTTTTCAGAGTCGGCGGCCCGAACTACTAAACCACCCCCCTGAACCGCCCCACCCACCAACCGTCATATACGCACGGTACTGTGCTGCGGGCTTTCAGCGCCCGGCTCACTTGGAGGTAGGCAACCCGCACTGCACACACACCATCACCGCTTTTCTGGGTCGGCCACATTTCTGTTACTCAATTCAATTTTCCTCTCTCGCTGAAAACCTACCACACAAAGCGCTACTAACAAAATTCTATCTGCATCTTAATACGCGTATTTCGATAAAATTTTAAATGATGTGGAATCACACACAGCTTTGATTTAGTATTGATTAAATATTCTGGATAAATTCATTCCAGTAACTAGCCTAATAGCTCAAAATAACTGTAATTGGGTCAGTTTTGAAAAATGAAATTGACTCCCCTAGAATTAATATTCTGAGAAATCAGGTGTATCATTCGATGAACACTAGGTCTTCCTTGAAGAATGTATCCTAATAATTCCTTGAATTTGTTTCCTACCAATTCTCAAATTACTCATTTGAAAGGTTTCAACTCAGGTGGTCATATCTCACAATGTGAAAATAAATATATTTTTCATTTAATCATTTCGGTAACTTTTTCAGTCTCTCAATCTTGTAATTGTCACAACGGAGATGTTCTCCACAAGGCTAGTGCATACTATTATTTTTTCATTTTTATTTCCTTCTTTGTTGAGGATGATGCCCACATGAGCTTTTTGCTTGAGCATGGGTATTGTAAGTGTGTTGATGGATTGATAAGATGATCAAACGTTTATGCTAGCAAGATTCATACCCACAAACCAGGTGGTGCTAGAAGAACGAAGTTTGTAACGCTCTTAACACTAGACCAACCCAGCCGGCTGGGGTTGTAATCATACTTTCCTTATAAATAAGAATATGATGTTTGAATAGAGTATTTGTAATCGCAACTAGAATATATATTATTATACTGAAATGTTGTTCTATTCAGAATGTCCTGCACGTTTATTCATTTATTCCAATTATCAACATGGTCATCACAGGATGTAGAAAGATCTAGTATAACAATACAAAAATTATAATACTGTGGAAATGCGAATTATTTTATGTAAGATATTTACCAATGCGTGAACATGATTCAAAACTTACTACTGTGTTTATAATGCTCTCCCTTGCCAATTATTACGAAACAACTATCTAACTGAATGAAGAAGCATTAACTGAAACACAAGACACATGCTTCGAATATTTATTCAAAAAAGTGAATTGAGTGCTACATTTCTGAATAGGACTGGAAATTATATGAGAATAATGTACAGATGGTCTCGACTTGCAAGTTTCCCACCACATTCGGCCGTTAGTATGCTCATGACACCGCCGTTCCTTCTACTTGGGCTGGCTCGTTACTTCAGCCGAATCACTTGAATACAAATCGCATTGTACAACTCTCTAGCTATGTATGGATTAATATCAAAGGTGAATAAGAAAAGCAGATGAATTAGTATTCTATAGATGTACTTGAAACATTTCAATGCTAGTTAATTCAATACTAAACTTTAGTAGTAAAGAGTTCCATGTAATAGCAATGAATCATTAAAAGTAATAAATTTTCCATAACAATGACAATTGACAAGGCTGATTTGATTTGATTTTATTTGATAATACCATTTCATAACCAGAGATAGAATCCCAAGATGGATTCAAGACTGATATGATTTTATTTAATTTTATTTGATAATTCCATTTGATAACCAGAGATGGAATCCCAAGATGGATTCAAGACTGATATGATTTGATTTAATTTTATTTGATAATACCATTTCATAACCAGAGATGGAATCCCAAGATGGATTCAAGACTGATATGATTTGATTTAATTTTATTTGATAATTCCATTTGATAACCAGAGATGGAATCCCAAGATGGATTCAAGACTGATATGATTTGATTTAATTTTATTTGATAATTCCATTTGATAACCAGAGATGGAATCCCAAGATGGATTCAAGACTGATATAATTTGATTTAATTTTATTTGATAATTCCATTTGATAACCAGATATGGAATCCAAGATGGATTCAAGACTGATATGATTTGATTTAATTTTATTTGATAATTCCATTTGATAACCAGAGATGGAATCCCAAGATGGATTCAAGACTGATATGATTTTATTTAATTTTATTTGATAATACCATTTCATAACCAGATATGGAATCCAAGATGGATTCAAGACTGATATGATTTGATTTAATTTTATTTGATAATTCCATTTGATAACCAGAGATGGAATCCCAAGATGGATTCAAGACTGATATGATTTTATTTAATTTTATTTGATAATACCATTTCATAACCAGAGATGGAATCCCAAGATGGATTCAAGACTGATATGATTTGATTTAATTTTATTTGATAATTCCATTTGATAACCAGATATGGAATCCAAGATGGATTCAAGACTGATATGATTGATTTAATTTTATTTGATAATTCCATTTGATAACCAGAGATGGAATCCCAAGATGGATTCAAGACTGATATGATTTGATTTAATTTTATTTGATAATTCCATTTGATAACCAGAGATGGAATCCCAAGATGGATTCAAGACTGATATGATTTGATTTAATTTTATTTGATAATACCATTTCATAATCAGTGATAGAATCACCAAGATGGATTCAAGACTGATATGATTTGATTTAATTTTATTTGATAATTCCATTTGATAATCAGAGATGGAATCCCAAGATGGATTCAAGACTGATATGATTTGATTTAATTTTATTTGATAATTCCATTTGATAACCAGAGATGGAATCCCAAGATGGATTCAAGACTGATATGATTTGATTTAATTTTATTTGATAATTCCATTTGATAACCAGAGATGGAATCCCAAGATGGATTCAAGACTGATATGATTTGATTTGATAACCAGAGATGGAATCCCAAGATGGAAGTAGACTGAAATCATAAGTATGAGTAGGTCTCAATCACATTATAGTTATATAATTTTTTCCAATATGTAAACAGAGAAGAATAGGACAAGGCTATATTTTTTATTAAGGTGAAATGAAAGCTATATTATCAGTTCCACATAATATCGCTCTTATTTCATCTTAATATGAAGGAATTCCACATATTTATCATAGTGTAAATAATATACTTTTTACTTTGTGGCCACATCAAACTAGTACTGGGTGGTTTTCTACACAGCGTCATACGCTCAACATCATGAGGCAGATGAAAAATTCTGATCATGAATTCTGTATGACCTGTGTTCTGGATGCGAACGTTTTCGGTCCCACGAAATGGTCGTGTAGAATCAGCTAACCAGCTCAGCAAACTATAAAAAATATGGTGTTGAAGTCACGACGTGATGATCACGTGTCTTAACAGCCAGCACTCAAACTCAGTCGAATCGTTTTACATCGCCATACATGGAGCCGCAATATGCTGTACTCTAATATCAGTGTCACATGATTGAAGGTACTAGACAGAAAACAGTGTGGAACAATAATTCAGAAATGATTAACACTTTTCAACTAACTAAAGCAGGTACTAAACAACGTTTTATTGTAGGTCCACAGTGAAGAACAATAATTCAAATGTGATGCCCACTTTTCAATTAACTGAAACACGAAGAATTAACTGATGACAACTGACAATAATTAGAACTGCCCGATCAGAAACCAAGGACCAAGCACAACTTTGTTCTTCTTTTACTGTATCTAACAATAAACTCCAAACACAAACCTTTGCGTTTTGTCAAAAAGCTGCAAGATAGCATGAGCATTACTTCTCACTTCTTTAAATTTTCGATTAAATTAGGAAAAAATTGTCAAGTACTAATGAGACGTGAAAATTAAGGGCAAACAATACTTGTGTTCGGAATAGACCTAATGTAATTTGGTTCACTGTGAATGTGATTAGACTCACTCATTAGTTTTTCCTACAGTTACGTTGATAAGTGTCCATTGCTGCACTGATTACAGAACGCAAAGAATCACTTTTCCGCTCTAGTGCGGGAAAAATTTTTCTGCACTCCAGATTTGCAACATGGCAACGCAAAATACTTAGTAGGTTATATGGAGCAACAGTGCAGCAAAATCAAAATGAAGTTGGTAACAGTGACTGCTGTGGCTGCTATAGTGAGCAGAGGTGCAACGAAGCACAACGCGCTAATTATTATTCATTATATATTATAACCAACGACAACGAGGACTTTAGGATTTTAGGATTAAGGTTTTTATCAATAATAAAATTACACAGAAAAACATTTGATGCATTTCAGGCAATTTTACCCATAATTACCCACTTTCATATTCAATGGTAACTGTAGGAAAAACTTAATGTGAAATACGTGCGCAAAGTTCTTCTGCTGCACTCAAGATACCATTCCGCGTTCCGTAAACGTTTCTTTCGGTGCAGCAAACTGTCACTTTGCGCACTAGTTGCACAAATAACTATTGGTGTTGCATAATATAACACTCAGGAGTAGTTTAGCATATCAGGATAAGAATTCTAAATTCTCTCTATTGATATATTTTGATGATAGAATAATAACCAATCATATTCTTCTGAAAAATCAATGAATATCTTCTTATTGAGAGTACAGTTACTGAAGTATATGTGTACAAATCTCATTCGCTGCGCTTTTTCCCTGCTGAGATGTGGGTATCCTATTATCTACTATTATCTACTATCTCATATATAATATGAAAAGTATCTGACAAGTAGAAATTAGTTATGAGGGAAAATACGTAAGATGACATACAAAAAAAAATTATTAGCTTTAATAGGGGGTCGTCATAAACGCCGTCACACATCTGACGTCAAATAAAAAGAGAAAGAAAAACGAGCTGTTATTAGGAAGTCAGGCGATGGCAATTAAAATGTCAATTCGACATGGCATCATTCCAGTATTGGATTGTATGTAAGTTAATTTCACGTGGTTGGAATTCTAGTGATCTGAAAACTGGGGGTCGATGTGTATCAAAAGGCTACTGGTTAGGAATCAAATATTAAATCATCCCATATTCTATCCTTATATTCCAGCAGCATGCTTAGAATATGGAACTAT
Organism: Nilaparvata lugens; assembly: GCF_014356525.2. Lineage (NCBI taxonomy): Eukaryota > Metazoa > Arthropoda > Insecta > Hemiptera > Delphacidae > Nilaparvata > Nilaparvata lugens. The sequence goes on from NC_052505.1 coordinate 1,998,555, forward strand.
GCAGTAAACTGCAGTTCACATGAACAATACTTCAAATTAAATTACAACAGGAAATCTCTATCCAAATCACATATAAGAAAAAATATTGGAGCTGTGTTTATTGAATCATTCTTTTTCCAGATTTCAACAGGGTTTTCAAACATATTTCGTAGCTTTCTATCAACTGGATTTCAGCCATATAAATACTGAGGAAAGCCATAGAAATTCTTCAATCAATCAATCCTCCACCGTTGACCGTAGGTAAGATTACATGCACACCATTTTCTTTAATACAATAAAGGTTTTCACTTGAATATAAATGAAAGTATACATTTACAATCATTATTGTATTAGAGAAACAGCCTCCCTGATAATGGATTCATTTACTATGAGCATCGTATGAACTTTTCTCTATGTGATAACGCATGAATTTGTAGTGCTAAAGCTAAAATAAACACAACTTATTTATGAGACAGTTCTGAAATTCATTGGAATCGTGAGATATCATACTACATTACTTGTTTTCAACCATTCCAATCGAACTTGCAAGACAAATTGCATTTTTTATGAGCATGATTATAAAAAGTTGATTGAAATATTGGATATTCCAGACGTGATTACTAATACATTGTAACTAATTCATACTGGGATTAGACATTTCAAGCAGAATGAAACTTTTGAATATTGAAATGTAGAAAATGTTCCACTCGTATTTGCATTTGATACGTATTTTGTCATAATATAGAAATCCCAAGCTTCCATGATCAAACACAATAATTATTGGATTCTGCTTTGAATCAAAGCACTGTATTTATATTTTCAAATGAGACGTTAATTAAAAGCTGCATTAATAATAATTTAAATTAGTATTTTTGTTCATCAAGGATGCGCCAGCTAATAATAATCAACTGTATACGACAACACTGTTAATAAATTCCGTTAATGAAACGAGTGGCGATTCTCATAAACATTTAAATATTTTATAACGATTTATTCAGAGCAATCAGCTCGATTGTGTGTAACTGGACATGAAACGTCGCTTTCAAAATTATCGTCATCAAAGCAAGAGCAATGAGACAGAGGGTTTCGGCATTCGACATTTTGATTAGTTGTCCTGAAATAATAATGTAACCACCAAGTTGGCTTGATTGGGAAACGATATTCATAACAATGTTAATACTTGTGGTGTCATTAGAGAAAAATATCATTATAAAAAAGTATCTTTGATCTTAACACATACTAACGACTTCGATAAAAATAACTAGGTTCAATTGAATAATATTTCAACGGAGTAGGATATCAGGGGCAAACAAAATTATTTGAATTATTGAAAAGTAATAAAACATCAGTACTGTCCACAAGACTGAACTGAATCCTTGGATTTCAAGACCAACACCACAAATGACAAAATTATGAGCAATTAACAGCTGACAAACCATTCCAAGCGAGTGTCCAACACCCTCCAATCTCAATCCAAATAGAAATATAGTGCAGATTAGATAAAGTGCGGAAATAATTATAGTAGTGAAGATAATTGAAAAATAATACGGTACCTTTCCTTGATTAGAAAAGAGGTATGACGGCTTTTAAAAGTATAAATAAATTTTGAGCTCACAAGTAATTCAATGAAAGCAGTAGTTTTTCATCACAAATAAATATTATTGTTTTGTAATGGATTGATGTTGGGTGTTTCATGGTAGAATACTGGTAAGATTTATGGTAGAGTAGTAATATCGTATGTAATATCATACGTATCTGAAAAATAATGAAAAGGGCAAGTAGTTAGTGATTGAATATTGGTTTACTATTCCCTGGAATTTTTGAATGCATTGGGTCAATAATGTTTTCATTGGATTGATTCATCATGTGTATTTAAAAAAAAACCAGTTGGAAGAAAGGTTTTTCGTTTTACATTTTCACATAAAAATTATTATTATAAGAATATTATGTAATCCATGAAAGCCAACATTCCAAACTGAAAAAATATGAAAAATTAACAATTGGATGCAAGATTAAAATGATAGAAATCACAGAGAAAATATTAAAACTCAGGCCAAATTATTATTATTTAACTTATAACAGACCAGCTGGTCTTACCTTAGCATTTTCGTCAACAACAGAGCTCTGAAACAAATGGAATCCAATTAAAACCTTGGAGATTTCAGGCTTATGATTAACACTGGACCAGAACACTAGAACTGATCAATAAGGTTCAAGGTATGAAGGTGCCTTCACATGGTCAATCATATATATGTAAGCTGATTAACAGAATCAGGAAATTAGGTTCTCAATGAAACATTTTTTTATTTCCATACTTCTCCAGCCAAACTTACATCATCAACACAAATCCCATATCTTAATAATAATCAATAATCTATTGATAGGGTTAAGAATATTAAATCCATAATGTTGATTCAATAAAAAACACTTCACTAGAATGGGCTACTTTTTACAAATTATTTATTTTCCACATTTCAACTTGAAAATGGCCTGAGTTT
>NC_052505.1:2001131-2027521 GCF_014356525.2 Nilaparvata lugens
GAAAGAGATTAAAAAAATACAATCGCAATGACCATAAAATGATTAAAGAGTCAGACGATAATAATACAAGACGCAAAAGCAATAAATGCGTGACGAACTTACGACCGGGGAAAAAATAAGGGGAAACACATTAAGTTGGCACTGGAAGCGCGCCAGATTCAAAAATGACGAACCGAACAAAGATACAACTGAAAACAAATGAAAGTAGTGCATACATCTAACGCGTCATAAACACGCGAATTTCGCTTATCATCAGCAGCTAATTACTTTCTTTCCTATACCATGGGTAAGGAAAGTATTGCTCTCTGAAAAAAATCAACGTACCCTATTTTCTAAATTTCTATACGTTTCAAAGTCCCCTGAGTCCAAAAAAAGTGGTTTTTGGGTATGGTCTGTATGTGTGTTTGTGTGTGTGGGGTGGTGTGTGTGTGTGGTGTGTGTGTGTGGGTGTGTGTGTGTGTGTGTGTGTGTGTGTGTGTTTGTGGGGTTTGCGGTGTTTGTGTTGTGTGTGTGTGTGTGTGGTGTCACACGATATCTCATCTCCAACTAACGGAATGACTTGAAATTTGAAACTAAAGTCCTTACAATATAAGGATCCGACACGAACAATTTCGATCTAATGCAATTCAAGATGGCGGCTAAAATGGCGAAAATGTTGCAAGAACAGGGTTTTTCGCGATTTTCTCGAAAACGGCCCCAACGATGTTGACCAAATTTATACCTGGAATAGTCATTGATAAGTTCTATCAACTGCCACAAGTCCCATATCTGTAATAAAATTCCGATACATTCTGGCTTCAGATACAATTTAAACAAAAAATTCCAAGTGGAAAAGATTGGGCACTCTACAATTAATGTTCAGTAACATTTTCATATAAAAGTCCAAATAAGCTCGAAATTTGATAAAATGTTATTATTTCAATTGCAAAACTGTTGCAACTGTTGATTCTATTAAATTTCACTATGAAGAGATAGCAGACCTCGTATGTCTCCAGCGTTATTGCCCTGTCACCGCTGGCTCAAATCTTTGAAGAGTAGACTTGAGATGCGCGGGAACACTAGCGTCAGGTGATCAATTTTCATAACGGCAAGGAAAGTTGTGTGAGTGCACCACACCAGATTTTTGAAGCTTTTCAGAGTCGAAAACTTTCTTTACTTGGTGAACTCATGTTAAGGTGTGTACTGTCTCAGCGTCTGATACACGCGTATTTCACTTCTATCGGCTGAATTTCTACGAAAATCGTTTATAACATACAAATTGCAATATTAAAGACTTTAAACAGCTAAGTCAGGAAATTGGCATTCCGGAACGGGACCTAGTCGTAGTCCACGATTAATTAATTTTCGAAATATAGGAAAAATTGAACACAAAAAATAAAATAAAGATAAAATAGGTAAATTTTCAGCTATTCGAATTATTTAGGAATATTCATTTCGTCAAGGAAAAACGTTTCTAATTATAGAAATGAGAAAATAAAGATTTTACAGTTGTGTTGTGAGTGATGTTGTGGTACTTTTCCATAATGAAGACACAAATTTGAAATTGTCAACAACTTTTATTATTCAAATTTGTGTTTTCAAATAAGGATTACCATGAAAACTACGACTATGCCCCGTTTCGGAAAGCCAATTTTCTGTTTAGAGTCTACAACTTAGCTAGATCCTGAGCTCGGATACCGGTCCTTAAACATATAAATGAATAATTCCTTACAAACGAACTGTTGACTGGAAAAATAGTTGAAATTATAATGGAGACGTCCTTCAAGTATAATAAAAATTATAAGAGTGGCCGCATTCATAAATCATTCGTGGGTGATCTCCAGAGAGGAAAAATTATGAGAGAGCAGAAAAGGAATGAAAATGATTCTTCAAATAGAGTGGATGCGTTCAGAAAAGTGAGACGTTCAGAGAATATTGAGAAGAATTTAATTTCGTCGAGTAGCAAACAGGATAGAATTGTGTTCTCCTCCCGCCCACGCGCAGCCATTTGCCAGCATCATTAGTTGGCAGATCCTCCTAATGAAAGACGGTCCCAGGCTGACCACAACATAACCTCACTTATTTTGGTATGCGAGGTGTGTAGCAGAACCCCCTCCTGAGGTCCCCTGTACCCCTTGAACCACCCCTAATCACCCCCTCCCCACACAGAAACAGGCTCATGCCGTTTGAATGGGAATGAAATTAATTCATCCCAACTGGACACCCCCCATAACCTACTTGGCTTTCTTGAAGCATATCATAGGCCTTGCAATATTTCAGTTTCATTCTTAATTGTTTTTTGATTAGATGCCTAATTAGGCGACGTTTCATAGAATTTGGAGGCATAATAGATGGATATTTGAGTGGTCCTGAAATAAAGTAAAAATATCTTGAAACAAAGTGGGCCTACCTTGGGAACTTTTATCAGCAAAATGGCATTCATACTATTTATACTTCAATGATTCAAAATTAAAATGTTTTCCAATCGCTCTACTTTAATACTTCTAGGCCCAATTGCACAAAAGCCGGTTAAATTTTAACCGTGATTAATTTCACGAGAACGAATCAGAGAAGGCCTTCTGTGTGTGCAACCACAATACGTCTTGAATGAAAAAATACTAAGAAATTAGCAACCCAATTAACAATCCCATGTTGTAGGCCTCGTATCTGATAAGATAGGTAGGAATTGAAGAGGAATGGATTTCATGTTGCTTTCAAAACCAAACCGATTTTAAATAGTCTATTTAGCTCGAGTAAAGACAAAATTGATATTTGGGATGGAAGTGGGGTGTACAAACTTAAATGTGGTGATAGTAATGCTTATTATGTAGATCAAACTCGTAAAAGTTTCAGAAATAGAATTAAGAAACATCATAGATTGGGATAAACAAAATGGGGATCCAACTTTGCAGAACATTTGATAACAAATAATAATCATAAGTTCACAGTAAAGGAGAATTGAGTTCTGCATGTTAATAACAAAGGCAGATCTTTGAATTCTAGAGGCTTTAGAAATAACAAGAGTAATTAAGGAAAATTCTCAGTATAGTTTAAATGACCAGATTCATTTCAACCAGTACAAACACTACGAATTTAGTTTTATCATAAAATTGTAAGCATACATTAGTCAACAGTTTTTCCATTTACATTTGTTTTATTATCTTTCACACTCTTGTTTTCTTGGTTCTTTTTTGTACTGAAAGTAAATTTTGTTATCATGACGATTCTGTTGCTTAAGCCGCCATTTTGTCACACCGTTGAGTGGAGGAGACTGTCTAGCTGGGCCAATGGCAGGCATGCCCTTGACCAATAGCAGTACTCGCCTACTAGTATAAATTCTGCTGCTCTTGTATTTAGTTTCAGTTTATCAGAGATTGACAATGGTGTAATAACCGAAACCGTCTTTCTAGTATCAATAATCTGTGGTTTTTTGACAATTTCTAGTCTTTTTCATTCAATATGAATAATTACCACAATATTAACTTCTAACTACACAAAATGTGACAATACGTCTTCTTTTTTTTCGTTTCTTTCTTCTTAATATTCTTGAATATCTAAATCTTTCATAGCTTCTTCTTCTTCTTTTTCTTCTTTTTCTTCTCTTCTTCTTTTTCTTCTTCATCTCCTCCCTTCTCAGATTTTCTTTCATCTGTCTGTAACGCATTTTATGTAACGCATTCACGGCCAAACGCGATTTGGTAGGAATATTCTTTTTTATCTGCGCGTAGATGTATACACAAGGTTTTTTGAAATTTAACATTTCTAAGTTAATACGAAGGAAAAGGAATTTACTCCATACTCCGATTAACTATTTATCATCTACTCTGAAGATAGGATTAATCAGACTATAGAATACTTACTTACTTACTCCGTGGCTCTACAACCCATTGAGGGTCTTGGCCTTCCGCAATATGCCTCTCCATTCGTCTCGGTCTTGCACCTTTCTCCTCCAACCTCTGATACCCATTTCTTTCAGGTCATTCTCTACGTAATCAAGTCATTGTCTGTTTCCAAATCAATCCTGTAATTCCTGTCCTGTTCCGAGGCACATTTAGTGGTTTTCGTAACGTAGCTCTTTTTACGGGGTAGGATTGTTACCCTACCCCAACCCCCAACCTGGAGGACCAGTCCAGTTTTTCTTTCACGGTGGCTATTTTATTTCACCACTACCCCCCGACGCTGCTGGCTGCAGGGCCGGTGAGCATTCCCCGATTCCAACGGGGACGCGCCCGATGGAGGTAACTGGCAAGTCCCCACACGGGCAGACTATAGAATATTATTCATAATTAATCAGCTGACAAGTGGATTATCCATGGCATGCATTACACATATGTCTGGAGAAGCCGGTGAACAGGTGACACCAGATACTTGTGGATTAGAAAACTGCGTGAGTCTACTGTTCACAGAACTACTAGTACCATCAGATCTTATCTTTTTTGTGAATTATATTTGCACTGTTATGTGCGAATCAAGGATTTAAGTCACGCGAGCTATTGCTTTTTCTACGATGGGTCAACTTAGATTTATGATTTTTTTCTATTTTAATAGGTTCATATTACTTAAGATTTTTACATTTATTAATACATGCTGTTTTCAAGTCTTTATTATTCTTATGTTCTGGGATTTTTATTAGAGGATTTATAGTTGAGATTTATTTCCAGAGATGTTGAGTCGGGATAAAGGGTCATTTTATTAATTTCCTTGCCCTATTACCATTGGTAAGGAAGTATTGCTTTCCGAAAAACATTAAGGTATCCCAATTTCTAAATTCTATACGTTTCAAGGTCCCCTGAGTCCAAAAAAGTGGTTTTCGGTATTGGTCGGTGTGGGTGTGTGTGTGTGTGTGTGTGTGTGTGTGTGTTGTGTGTGTGTGTGTGTGTGTGTGTGTGTGTGTGTGTGTGTGTGTGTGGTGTGTGTGTGTGTGTGTGTGTATGAGTGTATGTGCGTCTGTGTACACGATATCTCATCTCCCAATTAACGGAATGACTTGAAATTTGGAACTTATGGTCCTTACACTATGAGGATCCGACACGAACAATTTCGATCAAATGCAATTCAAGATGGCGGCAAAAATGCTATCAAAAACAGGGTTTTTCGCGATTTTCACGAAAACGGCTCCAAAGATTTCGATCAAATTATACCTAAAATAGTCATCGATAAGCTCTATCAACTGCCACAAGTCCATATCTGTAAAAATCTCAGGAGCTCCGCCCCATCTATGCAAAGTTTGATTTTAGATTCTCAATTATCAGGCTCCAGATACAATGTGAACAAAAAATATTTCGAATGGAAAGATTGAGCATGAGAATCTCTACAATTAATTTCAGTAACATTTTCACCTAAAATTAAAATAAGCTCGAAATTCGAGAAAATGTGATTATCAAATTGCAAACTGTTGGCAACTGTTGATTCTATTAATTATTCACTATGAAGAGATAGCAGACCTCGTGTGTCTCCAGCGTTATTGCCCTGTCACCAGCTGGCTCAAATCTTTCAATGTAGACTTGATTGCGCGGGAACACTAGCGTCAGGTGATAAATTTTCATAACGGCAAGGAAAGTTGTGTGCGTGTGCCACACCAGATTTTTTTTATTATGGTTAGGTATTGATGAAGGGCAGCAATCAAGGTAAGGAATTATTTTCGAAAAACACCCTATACACCAAATACAAAGGAGCCGTAATATTATACATTTGACCACATGAGAAAAAATATTCCTCAGTGATTGCCAAATATGCGATACTGTAGCCATACACGAGTTCACTCCTATTCATGCACTAAACGAATCACGTGACCTCTCTCCTGAATGCGAATACAATCAGCAACCGATTTATCAGCACAATTTTTTTCGGGAAGTGATCAGAAAAAATTATTCTTTTTCAACTCCATGAACCCTTTGCTGATTCGGATATTTCATGAACTTTCCTGTTAGATGTATGCACTACTTTCATTTGTTTTCAGTTGTATCTTTGTTCGGTTCGTCATTTTGAATCTGGCGCGCTTCCAGTGCCAACTTAATGTGTTTCCCCTTATTTTTTCCCCGGTCGTAAGTTCGTCACGCATTTATTGCTTTTGTCTTGTATTATTATCGTCTGACTCTTTAATCATTTTATGGTCATTGCGATTGTATTTTTTTAATCTCTTTCAAGACTTTCTGTGAAGTTTTGAGTCTATTGCGTTGTGTTTTTCTTGTCATTTCCTGTTAGTTCCACATCGTTCCGCATCCGCCCTTTTGGTTGTAGGATGCTTCACTCGTCGACAACATGGCCGTTCCGTAGCGTCTTTCTCCATAAGTCACAGTCACCAAAATTTCTGAGTTTCCCGTATTTTTCACATTTTACCAATGTCTGGTTTTAAATCTTGTTACGTTAATCATATTCGACGTTTTGAGTCATAAATCCTTAATTTCTCTTCGTTATTTATTGAAATAGCTCAATATTTCAATTTGTGCACCGCGTCCTCGTGGACAACTTTTACTCAAAGTGTGTTTTCTCCGCATTGGCCGTTTCCTTCGGCAAAACTCAGACTTCCTCCTAAGCACGGCAGCTTAGGATAACTTCTACGAGGAATTCGTTCCCAGTTCAAGCTGTTCTGGATCGTCTTCTATTCTCTTGTCAGTCTTGGTCTTACCACGCTGTCACCTCTCGGGGGGCCTTCAACCTTAGAAGGTTCCGTTGATAGTACTCTGCTGCTTCAACATCTCTACTGTGCACTCACAGTATTCGTCGTAGAAGGTCGTCTGGAGTTCAACTTCATCGGGTGTTCAATCCATTTGAACACATACTTGGTGGACATCCATGTTCACAAGTCTACAAGTCGAGGCTGGTCGCACTTTGTCCTCTCCTGGGCATTCCTACTTCTTCAATTCAACATGTCTCAAGCTGAGTAATTTTATATTTTATCCTCAATTTCATTTTGTATTTTTTTAGGCTACTTTGTCATAATCTCCCGTTTAATGTGTGTTATTATTGGATTCACAATTAATCGTTCAATATATTTGAAACATCGCATTTTGAAGCTTCACCTTTGCTTCATATTTTGAACAGCAATTTTCATTGCAAATTCAATTTTTACATAACCTTACCTTGAAGCCACAGCGCTTCAGTGAACTTTTCAGTTTTTCCTAATTATGTTTATTGTATTATAAGCATTCTAAGTATTGCTTTACTAGTTCTGGTAATAGCTATTACAAATTTTCGGACTTGTCATTAAATCGCCTTTCGGCGTATATTTCATAATAACCTATATTTTGTAAATCCCAATTTACATAAGCATTCTAAGTATTGCTTTACTAGTTTTGATACAAGCCATTACAAATTTGGACTTGTCTTTGCATCGCTCTTCAGCGTATATTTCTTTTGTGTAATCTGTTTTGTTTACATTTCCATTTACATAACCTACTTTGTTTTACAACGTTTTATTTGCTAGCCTATGTGTAACCTTGCTACAGATCTTTTCCTATTGCAGTTATTACAATAATTAGCCCTTGCTATTATTATTATCTTTATTCAAGTCACATTTTTACTAGTTTTGAATCTACTGACTTAGTAATTTGATTAAGTTGCTACCGCAATATAGCGTTCAAATAATTGTGCTATTGTTCTGATGTGTGTAATAATTATGTATTGATGAGCTTTCTACCAATTTTAGACAGCACTAAATAATTTTCATTTTTACCAACATTTTTGTCAACTTATGTTTTCTACGATTGAGACGTTTCAAGTCTTTATCTCGATTTATTCAAGACTCAAATCGATCTAATCAATTCAAGCATTTTGTTAGCGTCTTGCGCATACCCTGTTTTACATATCATCCTATATTGTATTATTCTTTTTGTTGTACTAATTAACCTTTGTATTTACAGCTAATGTTCTCTGTAGATTTCAATGGTCAATTTGTTTAGTAGGCAGTAAAATACTTTGCAATTTATCTAATTTCATACAATTATTTTAAAGTCAATTTTGTATTTAAGATACATCAAATTCTCTTTTTTCTGCTTTTGTGCTTATGTGCCCATCTGAAATCTAGTTACAGCAACTGCTGTTTTTGTTCATATAAATTTTTTACTATTTTCTGTTGTTTATTAAATTGAATATTGTTAACCAATCTTTTCATTTGGTGTCTTACCCTTTTTCTTAGCTACTATCAGAGTTACCATTTTGCCTCCAAGCTGCAATCAGTCTTGCAAGCACAGTGGTTACTCATCTCGGATATGTGGAATTTCGTCCATGCAAGTAATAAGACTTATTTATTTCTTACTCATCATTTTTATTCATTCGGCTCATTGCCACACAAATAAGATACAGTCCACTAATTTCTCTTGGACAAATTCTTCATGTTTTTGGTCCTCGCGTGCCGGCTGATCTCAGTGATCCTTGGAGGCCATCCTCATATTTCCATTTGTAAAGTCCCATTTCACTTTCACTGGACAATCAGTAATTGCTGAATTTTTATCGATGCCAAATGATTGGATCTCTTGTGTATTTTTTAAATGTCTGTGTATTGTGTTAAACTTACTTAGGATTAACGCACTGTGTATTCTGGTTTTCATGCTATTGCTGCAATTGCCGAGCGCACTGCTACGTACTGGCACAACATTGCAACCACCTGTTTGACTCACCACACCGCACTGCGCACAAGCTGGCCCAAGTCTTGCCGCTCAATCGCTCTTCGTTGCACCCAAGATCAACGAACCTGCTACTGTTCTATGTGACAAGAACATTTTTGCGCACAGCTATTACTGTGGATGGTGCTCAGGTCGTATTATAAATTTATATTTGTAATTAGTATTTTTCAATATGTCGTCCAAGTCAAAAGCAAGTACAAAACCAAAATCCATGGTTCAACAATGGATTGGTGTAGCTAGAGAAATTGTGCGAATTCATAGCGAGTATATGAATGCAATCATTAGAAACACTGATGATTTTCAAAAATTGTTAACCGTAAGATCTCGACTATCTAAATTAGAAGAGCTCTATGATGATTGTTTCTTTCAAATCGATCATGAATCTATCGATCATGACGCTCATGTATCTTGTATGCAAAAGTTCACTGAAGTTATAGCTAAACTTACTATTACTTGTGAATCTTTCGAAAGTCAGCAACAGATGCTACAGCATCAAACTTGTGACAACCAAATCTTATCTCATGACATATCACAAGATATGCCCGTACAAGATTTGCACATAAATAATCAAATGACATATCCTAATGTGTCTCAGCAAACAGCTGTTGGTAATCAACCAGTAGTGAGAAATCCCACTCATAATCAAATGTCACCTTCAGTGGCTGAAGTCAATCAACCTCAACCTCAATCACCACCTCATTATACTCGGCAGCCCGATTTTCAATTTCAGGGTTTTAAACTCCCAGAGATTCCGCTCCCCAGTTTCGGAGGAGATTTTGAGCGTTGGTTAGAATTTCGTTCATCATTCTCGGCTATAGTTGCTGATAACGTTTCTGTGTCACCTAGTGTAAAGTTTCAATACTTAAAGCAAGCCCTCAGTGGTGAAGCTCTTAACCGTATTTTGAACGTTCCACATGGAAATTTTGACTTAGCTTGGACTTTGCTTAAGCAGCGTTATGACAACCCTCGCTTAATAGCAGACACTCATGTTGCTGCTATCTTAACGCCACCTGCTCTGAATTCAAATTCAGCTCCCTCTTGGAGAAATTTCATTGACCATCTCAAAACAAACATTCATGCTTTAGAGTCAATCAATTTAGAAGTTGATATCAAAAGTTTGCTTTACATGTATATTTTTACTTCTCGTTTTGATGCTCGCACATTGAGAGATTGGGAAAGACACATCTCATTAGTTGCTGTTCCCTCAATGGAAAATCTATGGAGTTTCATGGAAGCTCAACATAAAGTAGCGCAAGCCGTTTCTTCAAGTACTGCAAGCAACTCAAAGGAATTTCATAAATCTGTTATTAATAATGGCAACAATGCTAAGGCAATGCATTCCACAAGTAAGCCTGCTGCTCAGCAGCAATTCAATAACAATAATAGGTTTAAATCTAATCAATTTCAGAAAAGTGTTGCTTGTTTGTTTTGCAAAGAAACAAGTCATAACGTTTTCAGCTGTCCATCATTGCTCAAGCTGGCTCCCAGTGCTCGTGGAGAAGCTGTCAAGAGAAAGTCACTCTGTTTCAATTGTTTGAAGCCCTATGCTTTTGGACATTCCTGTCTAGGTGCCTGTCGTCAATGCGGTAGGAAGCACCACACTCTGCTGCATGAAGGTTCCTTCAATGCCAACGTAGGAAATGGTAATAATGCTGTTTCAAATAGTATTCAATCTAGTCCTGTGCAACCTGTGTTAGGTTCCTGCGCATGTTCAACAATTAACTCGCCGTCGACATCGAGGTCTTCAAGAGAAGTTGACAGTCACCAGACTAGCAGTTATCAACCTGCCACTAGCACATACCCAATCAGTGACTTAGGTTGCTCAGGCAGTTCGCATCAGTCTTCCGCTCATACGGATCCAGTTTTTAAAGCATCCAACAATCATATTGCAATTTATTCCAGTTGTTCTGCTTTCAGCAACAACAATCAGAGGTCTTCTCTTTCTATTATGCCTACTGCTGAAGTTATGGTTTTGGACTCGACAGGTCAACCCGTTTTGTGCCGCGCATTATTGGATACAGGCAGTGATTCTTGCTTAATAGCTGGACACTTAGCTACTCGCCTAGGACTTCCTATGTTGCACAAAGATATCATGATTCACACTGTTTCCAGTACTCCCGTAAAATCCACTGTTGTGCATTCAGTAACTGTCAAGTCGACAGACCAAAGTTGGTCCACCACAGAGGAATTTTTAGTTGTGAACAAAATCTCTTTAAATTTGCCAGCATCCAAATTGGATCTCTCAGAATTTCAAATTCCTACTACAATCAAATTGGCAGATCCTCATTTTGATCAACCCAAGGGAATTGATATTCTTCTTAATGTGTCAGTTTTTGCATCCATCATGACTGGTGGACAAATCAAGGTCGATCCATGTTGTCCCATCATTCAAAACACACGACTAGGTTGGATAGTGTTTGGTAAATTGAAACTTTCTCAGCCTATTTGCAGCCCCAATCATGCAAATTCGAACTTTGTCTCTAGTTTTGAAATTTCTAATCAATTGGAAAAATTCTGGAAAACTGAAGAGCTCACTCCGATTGCACCCCTAACTGCTGAAGAAGTCAAGGTTGAAAAACATTACAATGAAACCACAATGCGTTTAGAAGATGGTCGATTTATGGTCCCCTTCCACGTAAGGATAATTTTTTCACTTTAGGGCAATCCGAATTTCAAGCGCGAAAGCGATTCAGTTCATTAGAAAAACGACTTTCCACTCAACCTGAGTTGAAATCTCAATATGTGGAATTCATGCGCGAATATCAAGAATTGAATCATATGACTCTGGTTGATCCCCCATCTGATCATGAAAAGTGTACTACATTCCCCACCACGCAGTTTTCAAGCCGGACTCAACCACCACCAAATTAAGAGTAGTCTTTGATGCCAGTGCTAAAACGAATTCTGGAGTGTCGCTCAATGAGCTCCTGTTCAAAGGGCCCACAGTTCAACCAGACTTGTTTGATATCGTGTTACGTTTTCGTATGCATAAAATTGCTTTCACAGCTGATATAGCTAAGATGTACCGTCAAGTTCTTCTTCAGTCTTCTGATAGAAATTTTCATAGAATCTTTTGGCGAGATGATCCGTCATTGCCGCTACAACAATTTCAGTTGAACACCATTACTTATGGTACCGCTCCTGCTGCATTTCTTGCTACGCGCACTTTGAATAAGCTTGCGGAATTAGAGACTAGTCCCGATTCTCCGGTCTATCAATCCGTTCACCAGGATTTCTACATTGATGATTGTATCACGGGCGGACCTGATGTCAAAACAGCTATTTCACTTGCTCAACAATTAATTCTCTTACTTCAAAGCGGAGGTTTTGAATTAAGAAAGTTCATGTCTTGCTCATCTGAGCTCTTAGCATCAATTCCATCTCATTTAGTTGAAACTTCAGTCATCAAGCCCGTCTCTGAAGCTGATGGAAGTATTACAAAAGCATTAGGTCTAATGTGGAATTCCAGTTTGGATGAATTGTCCATTGCATCAAACGTTTCTAAAGATTTGCAAAAATCGTCTTTCACCAAACGTGAAATACTTTCAGTAGTAGCTAGTATTTATGATCCGCTTGGTCTTGTAAGTCCTGTAGTTGTTCTTCCCAAAATTTTTCTACAAAAATTGTGGTTGCTGAAATTAGACTGGGATGAAAAGCTTCCTACCGATTTGTTAAAAGAATGGCTCAATATTTTCCATCAATTACCTGATGTGCCGCAAATTTCAATTCCTCGTTGTGTTCTCAGTGTACATGCAAATTCAGCCATTGAACTGCATGGTTTTTCAGACGCCAGTTCCACCGCTTTTGGCGCTTGCGTTTATGCTCGATCTGTCTCAGATAACATACAAACTCGTTTGATATGTTCGAAATCACGTGTAGCTCCACTCAAAATACTTTCCATTCCTAAGTTGGAACTTCAGGCCGCTTTATTGTTAGCGCGTCTCATAAATCGAGTTGTCAAAGCTTTTAACTTACTTGGTATATCAATTTCAAATGTATTTCTCTGGTCTGATTCCACTACAGTATGCAACTGGATACGTGCTATACCCGATAGAAAAGATGTATTCGTAGCTGTCCGCGTTGCTGAAATTCAAGAGACTACATCCTTTTGTACATGGAATCACGTACGCACTTCAAATAACCCAGCCGATGTAATCTCAAGGGTTTGACGCCAGCAGAGCTTGCTAAAAATAACCTATGGTGGCATGGTCCTTCCTGGTTAGCCAAGCCCTCAGATCATTGGGATTCATTTTCTTCAAATGTTGCTGTGTCCAATGTTGCTAACATTGCAATTGTCAATGAGGTTTCAGTGTCAGTATTTTCAAAATTATTTTCTCGATTATCTAACCCTTTCAAATTAATACGAGTTGTAGCCTACAGTTTGCGTTTTATTCACAATGTTCGGCATTCTAGCACACGTTGTTTTGGTGAATTGTCTGTAGCTGAAATTCAGGAGGCAGAACTTCATGTCTTGAAAATTGTTCAGCAGGAATCCTTTGGTCCTGAACTTCATCAATTGCGAGCGAAAACCGAGTTGGATTCTCGCAATAATTTGCATTCACTTTCGCCGTTTTTGCATGTTGACAATTTGCTCAGAGTCGGTGGTAGACTTGTGCATGCTGATGTACCCTTTGACTTTCAACATCAGATATTGCTCCCATGTAAGCACAAATTCACTAAGGCATTAGTAATAGCCACTCATCAACGTTTGTGTCATGCTGGTGTACAAGCTACTATGGCTTCGCTTAGACAGCGATTCTGGATCCCATCTACTAGACGTGTAGTCAAAAGTATTCTACGCTCCTGTGTCAAATGTTTCCGTTTTTCTCATGTCAAAGCTGAACAGATTATGGGACAACTCCCTGCAGTTCGTGTGAATATTGGTTCACCTTTTCTAAATGTAGGCGTCGATTACATGGGACCTCTTACCTTGCGTTTAGGCGGCCCTAAGTCTCGCACATTTGCTAAAGCTCATATAGCTTTATTTGTTTGCATGGTCACACGTGCCGTACATCTTGAAGTGGTCACAGAATTGTCTACCAAGGCCTTTCTTGCCGCGCTTACTCGTTTCGTTTCAATCCGTGGTATTCCTAATTCAATATATTCCGATAATGGCACTGCCTTTGCAGGTGCTAACAGTGAGCTTCAAGAGCTATACAAATTTCTTGCTGATTCGCAAAATCAACGTGTTCTTCAAACCGCAGCCACTAGTTGGCGGATACAATGGAATTTCATCCCGCCTCGTGCTCCCCACTTCGGAGGTTTGTGGGAACGCTCCATTAAGAGTTTCAAAAGTATTTTTAAAATTATCACTATCAATCAAATACTTAATTTTGAAGAGATGTATACCCTCAGTGCTCAGATTGGTGCTATTTTGAACTCTAGGCCCATCGTTCCGCTTTCAGAAGATCCGCATGATTTGGCGTATCTTTCACCAGGTCACTTCCTAATTGGTCGTCCCCTAAATGCACTTCCTACAAAACAACCTAAAACCAACCACATAAATCATCTTGCTCGTTGGCAAAGGATTGCGGACTTAAATCGTCAACTTTGGGATCGCTGGTCACAGGAGTATCTTGTTACGTTGCAACAAAAGCAAAAATGGACATCGTCGTCAGACAACATTGTCGTCGGCACGCTGGTGCTGCTCAAAGATCCAGGTGCCCCTCCCGCGGTCTGGAATTAGGCGAATCACTAGGTCGAATCACTGAGGTGTAAAGTTAAGTGTGATGCATAAGTTAGTTGTCTGGTCTCTTACTGGCTGTACTTATAAGCGTGCAATCTCCAGCATCGCTCCACTTCCACGTACAGAGTCTGAAAGTACGAATCATCTAACATACATATTTTTCATTTTTGTGCAATTCCTTGAACTCCAACGGGCCTACTTATGTTAGATGTATGCACTACTTTCATTTGTTTTCAGTTGTATCTTTGTTCGGTTCGTCATTTTTGAATCTGGCGCGCTTCCAGTGCCAACTTAATGTGTTTCCCCTTATTTTTTCCCCAGTCGTAAGTTCGTCACGCATTTATTGCTTTAGTGTCTTGTATTATTATCGTCTGACTCTTTAATCATTTTTTGGTCATTGCGATTGTATTTTTTTTTTAATCTCTTTCAAGACTTTCTGTGAAGTTTTGAGTCTATTGCGTTGTGTTTTTCTTGTCATTTCCTGTTAGTTCCACATCGTTCCGCATCCGCCCTTTTGGTTGTAGGATGCTTCACTCGTCGACAACATGGCCGTTCCGTAGCGTCTTTCTCCATAAGTCACAGTCACCAAAATTTCTGAGTTTCCCGTATTTTTCACATTTTACCAATGTCTGGTTTTAAATCTTGTTACGTTAATCATATTCGACGTTTTGAGTCATAAATCCTTAATTTCTCTTCGTTATTTATTGAAATAGCTCAATATTTCAATTTGTGCACCGCGTCCTCGTGGACAACTTTTACTCAAAGTGTGTTTTCTCCGCATTGGCCGTTTCCTTCGGCAAAACTCAGACTTCCTCCTAAGCACGGCAGCTTAGGATAACTTCTACGAGGAATTCGTTCCCAGTTCAAGCTGTTCTGGATCGTCTTCTATTCTCTTGTCAGTCTTGGTCTTACCACGCTGTCACCTCTCGGGGGGCCTTCAACCTTAGAAGGTTCCGTTGATAGTACTCTGCTGCTTCAACATCTCTACTGTGCACTCACAGTATTCGTCGTAGAAGGTCGTCTGGAGTTCAACTTCATCGGGTGTTCAATCCATTTGAACACATACTTGGTGGACATCCATGTTCACAAGTCTACAAGTCGAGGCTGGTCGCACTTTGTCCTCTCCTGGGCATTCCTACTTCTTCAATTCAACATGTCTCAAGCTGAGTAATTTTATATTTTATCCTCAATTTCATTTTGTATTTTTTAGGCTACTTTGTCATAATCTCCCGTTTAATGTGTGTTATTACTGGATTCACAATTAATCGTTCAATATTTTGAAACATCGCATTTTGAAGCTTCACCTTTGCTTCATATTTTGAACAGCAATTTTCATTGCAAATTCAATTTTTACATAACCTTACCTTGAAGCCACAGCGCTTCAGTGAACTTTTCAGTTTTTCCTAATTATGTTTATTGTATTATAAGCATTCTAAGTATTGCTTTACTAGTTCTGGTAATAGCTATTACAAATTTTCGGACTTGTCATTAAATCGCCTTTCGGCGTATATTTCATATAACCTATATTTTGTAAATCCCAATTCATAAGCATTCTAAGTATTGCTTTACTAGTTTTGATACAAGCCATTACAAATTTGGACTTGTCTTTGCATCGCTCTTCAGCGTATATTTCTTTTGTGTAATCTGTTTTGTTTACATTTCCATTTACATAACCTACTTTGTTTTACAACGTTTTATTTGCTAGCCTATGTGTAACCTTGCTACAGATCTTTTCCTATTGCAGTTATTACAATAATTAGCCCTTGCTATTATTATTATCTTTATTCAAGTCACATTTTTTACTAGTTTTGAATCTACTGACTTAGTAATTTGATTAAGTTGCTACCGCAATATAGCGTTCAAATAATTGTGCTATTGTTCTGATGTGTGTAATATTATGTATTGATGAGCTTTCTACCAATTTTAGACAGCACTAAATAATTTTCATTTTTACCAACATTTTTGTCAACTTATGTTTTCTACGATTGAGACGTTTCAAGTCTTTATCTCGATTTATTCAAGACTCAAATCGATCTAATCAATTCAAGCATTTTGTTAGCGTCTTGCGCATACCCTGTTTTACATATCATCCTATATTGTATTATTCTTTTTGTTGTACTAATTAACCTTGTATTTACAGCTAATGTTCTCTGTAGATTTCAATGGTCATGGGTCAATTTGCTATACCATTAACATAACTTTGCAATTTATCTAATTTCATACAATTATTTTAAAGTCAATTTTGTATTTAAGATACATCAAATTCTCTTTTTTCTGCTTTTGTGCTTATGTGCCCATCTGAAATCTAGTTACAGCAACTGCTGTTTTTGTTCATATAAATTTTTTACTATTTTCTGTTGTTTATTAAATTGAATATTGTTAACCAATCTTTTCATTTGGTGTCTTACCCTTTTTTCTTAGCTACTATCAGAGTTACCATTTTGCCTCCAAGCTGCAATCAGTCTTGCAAGCACAGTGGTTACTCATCTCGGATATGTGGAATTTCGTCCATGCAAGTAATAAGACTTATTTATTTCTTACTCATCATTTTTATTCATTCGGCTCATTGCCACACAAATAAGATACAGTCCACTAATTTCTCTTGGACAAATTCTTCACTTCCATTATAAAAATAACATGTTTCAATTTTTTACATTATTTGAAGATTTATGCCAGGTTTCACAGAAGCCTGCTGAATTTTAATAATGATTGAATTTCAATGGAACCAATTAGAGGAGGTTTTTTTTTGAAAACAAGGCTTCTCTGATTGGTTTTCGTGGCATTTAATCGGGATTAGAAGTTAACAGACTTTTGTGCAACCCAGTTTTTTATGTTTATCGATTATTTCATCGTTTGAAATCCACGGATTGATGGAACTTGAACTGATGATGTATCATATTATTATTCATTTGTTTTAATTGTTAGTGCCTCCTTAAACTTTTATTTATTTTCAATATATCTATTTATAATAAAAAAATGAAATGTGTGGATTAGTATTTCATTTACGAATATCCTATACCATCTATGAATACGATTTCATTTACGAATATCTATACCATCTATGAATCTCAATTTCATTTACTGATATCGATTCCATCTATGAATATCGATTTCATTTACTAATAATCGATTCCATCTATGAATATCGATTTCATTCACTAATAATCGATTCCATCTACAAATTGATTATATATATTTAATTTGCAAATATCGATTTCATCTACGAATATCGATTACTTTCTCCTCTGATAAAGGATGAAGGTGAACTGTAATCTGAGTAGTTCCTATGCGACATTGATATAGTGAGGTCCACGTTATAATGGCAGTATTTGATTACCAATTGTATTGCTATCCTTGTCTATCATTCAACAAAGCGGATAGCGCTATCTCTTTCTCGCTTTGCTCTGTTGCCAGATCATCTTTTAACAATGTAGAATTATAATTAATTAACAAAATATCGAATTGATTATGAAAATTCATTTTGAAATCATTGAAAAATATAATTTCTTGCTTGATACAATATAATTTATTATTTTAAACAGAATGAACAGTTAATATTCATAAAAAAACCTTGTAATCAGCTACCGTCTATAGAAGGCATTGACAAGACAGAGGAGCGGTAACATTGCTCTCCTATCTTTCTCCACTGCCATTATAACGTGGACCTCACTATTATATCATTTAGCATTGATAAATATAGTATAATTTCTTGCTTGATAAAATACTAGTAACTCTGTGACAGTAGACCTCCCGCTCAGTGAGTTACATTGACCTGTTGTTATGTTTTCTTAAAAATCAATAAATAATTCATGAATTGAAAATGTCTAGAAAAGATCCTAAATAAACATAGAGTATTCTGTCCTATATCGTACCGTGACGTGTCGTCCCGGAATGTGAGTGTGAGCGCTGTATCAGGTCTGGCTGCAACTGTCTACAACGTTGATGGAAAGATACAATTTTCAAGATGTTCGATGTTATTGAACGGGTAGTATTATAATCAACTGTCTACTAACGTTAATGGAAAGATACAATTTTCAAGATGTTCGATGTTTTTGAACGGGTAGTATTATAGTCCACTAGAAAGCTGATTTATGATGAATAATTCTATAGTCTGATTTTTACGGTAATATTGGCGTATGAAGGAGGCTCCTTTTTCCTTTTATAATATTGCCCTTGAAATGCAAAATTTCCAAAACCTTGTATATACGTCGACACGCAATTTAAAAAGGAACATACCTGTCAAATTTCATGAAATCTATCACCGCGTTTCGCCGTAAATGCGCAACATAAAAACATATAAACATATAAACATTTAAACATTAGAGAAATGCCAACCGTCGACTTGAATCTTACACCTCACTTCGCTGGGTCAATAATCGATTATTGTAAACGAGAATGAACAGTTAATATTACATCAATAAACCTGTATCAGCTACCGTCTATAGAAGGCATTGACAAGGCAGAGGAGCGGCTACGTTGTTTTATCTTTCTCCACTGCCATTATAACGTGGACCACACTATTATATCATTTATCATTGATGGATATAGTCTAATTTCTTCCTTGATAAAACATAATTGATTTTTTAAAACGAAATGAACAGTTAATATACATCAAAAAACCTGTATCAGCTACCGTCTATAGAAGGCATTGACAAGACAGAGCAGCAGCACGTTGTTCTTCTATCTTTCTCCACTGCCGTTATAACGTGGACCTCACTATAGGAATAGAGGGAATGATTGGAATCTACCGAAGAGGGGACTTTGTTGTACTGCGGCCAGAGATGAGAGGATTAACTTTTAATTTGAATCCACTGAACTGGGGCGGCGCAAACTTCTCGGTTCGCACAAACTGAGGGCTCCTGGTTACTGTTCAATTTCAAATTGACGCCCGCCATCTTTACTCTGGGGTTTCTCTGCTATTGATCATGATGCAACTCGACTGATTTCTGCTTTACTAGTAGCTCTGTGAACAGTAGACCTCACGCAGTTTTCTCTTACACAAGTATCTGATGTCACCTGTTCTAGGTGTTGATTCAGTTGAATCACAATTCACAGTTGAATCATAATTTACTCTTAAAAATTGTTGTTTTCTCCAAGATCAAAAACTTCCTTTTGTTAATAAACTCAGAATTGGTATCACACATGATAATTCATCCAGTTCCGTGATAATATTTTTATCTGATAACTAGTAGTTCTGTAAACAGTAGACCTCACGCAGTAATCTCATCCACAAGTGCCTGATTGAAACTATAGACCTTATGGACTGGCTCCCCCACACATCTGTGTAATCACTTGTCAGCTGATTCATGATGAATAATTATTCTATAGTCTGATTTTTACTCTAATATCTATATATATAAAAGCGAAATGGCACTGACTCACTCACTCACTCACTCACTCGCATAACTAAAATCTACCGACCAAAAACTTCAAATTTGGTAGGTATTTCAGTGGGCCCTTTAGAGGCGCACTAAGAATCTTTTGGCAATATTTTAACTCTAAGGGTTGTTTTTAAGGGTTTAAAGTTCGTATTTTAGCATGTATATTCTTCTTCTCCCAATCTCTTAATTATAATTGAAATTTCCATATCATATGTTACTATAGAACTATATCTAGATAGAGTACCTCTTCGAAACAGTTGTTAACTGCAACTAAATTAATAATTTTGTCAGGTTTGCATTAAGTTGAGTTGACTTTGTTAGGTGGCACCAAGTTGAAGATTTAAATGCATTTATCGCGGAAAAATTGATTGGGCACTGCTACTTCATCCTGGAATATTATATTACTAGCCGTCAGGCTCGCTTCGCTCGCCATATCCGTTTAGCCAGACGTTTAGTCTGGACCCCCGACTGGATTGTTCTAACATATGATAAAAATGCTCAAATGAAAAATGCAGGCGAGCGAAGCGAGCCTGCTGATCTCATTCCTGGACGATCCAGTCGTGGTCCAGGGGGCGGAGCCCCCTGGCTAGACGGATATGGCGAGCGAAGCGAGCCTGACGGCTAGTTGGCGTATAAAGGAGGCTCCTTTTTCCTTCTATATTATCCTTGAAATGCAAAATTTCCAAAAACCTTGTATATACGTCGACGCGGAATTAAAAAAGGAACATACCTGTCAAATTTCATGAAAATCTATTACCGTGTTCCGCCGTAAATGCGCAACATATAAACATTTAAACATTCAAACATTAATTTGAGCATTAAGAGATATGCCAAACCATCGACTTGAATCTTAGACCTCACTTCGCTCGGTCAAAAATATTTTTCGACTTTTTTAAAATTAATTTTTTCAATCAAGAATATTATAATTTCTTCAGCATTATTTAGTTCCTTTAATCATTTTTTATTTTATTTTCAATCACCTATCAAATTTGTTTTTCAAATGTGAGAATATTGATACTGATGGGCACGCATCATAGACAATATTGAAACCCTACCTTATAGAAATAGACACGGCCAGACATCTCTTTAATGCATGCAATGAATAATCCACCTGTAGCTGATTGATTATGATACTTCTATAGTCTGATGGTCCTACCTTTAAAGTAGATGATATATATATAGTGATATCACAGTATGGAAAATTTCTTTTCTTTTCATATTATCCTTGAAATACAATAATTCAAAAAATCTTGTGTATCATCGACGCGCAGTTGATAAAGGAATATTCCTGCCATATTCCTGTCTCATCAAATTCTATCAACGCGTTTGGCCGTAGTCGCGTTACATTCCATATTTTAAAGTCTTTGCAAAAGGAGAAAAAAAACAGAAAAATACAAAATAAAAATAGTATCTTACGTCACATGGACGGGAAGGGGCCATTTGCAGGCGAGAATGATGTTTCTAGTCGAGGCGTTAGCCGAGACTAGAATTTCATTCGAGCACTGCAATGGACATTCACATCAAAGTAATGTACACTATTTTTGTCATAATAATCTAAAGAAGAATAATTCAGAAATAGAAAACATTACCTGCTTGTGCTGACGACCTACATGGATTCTATAAACATAACCTAGTTTACAAATTCTGAATCAGGAATTTTGTGGAAGTTGACAAAGATTCCACCTGGAGCGCTGAAGGGTGGTTTTTTTGTAGCAGATTTGCTGTTCCTATTTCGGAACTATGAAACATACTCCTCTGTAAAGAAACATATGGATTCATTACAGTAGAGTATGCTGTAATGAGAATCATATGTTCATTTGTTCTGGAAACAGCTGTTTACCGACTTGATTTCATGCATGGAGAGCAGCTGAGATTGAATGACTATGACAGAATATTACTTCACGTCACAAGTCCGGTAACGATAATTATCGCATAAGTATGATTGTTTCTGCCCGAAACGTAGTTGAGGGCAGAATTATCATACAAATGCGGTAAATACGTTACCGTACAAGTTACGTACATATTTTTGTCATATTTATCTGAGAAAGAATAATTAATACTGCTGAGAAACAGAAACCATTACCTGCTTATGCTCGAGTTACGGCATTTTATAATATGACCTAGCCCGTAGCGCCCATTTCATAACAGACAGACCCATCGAGCTCAAATAAAATAATAAAGGCCTATATTATAAGATTTCGATGAGTTCTTATAACTTGAACCTCTAGATGAGTTCTTGAGTTACTTGAGTTATTATATCAACATAGGACCATATTAACTACAGAACTAGAAACATACTCGACTGTAATAGAACTAAATGATCTCTTACAGTTTAGTAACTGTAATGAAAACCACATGTTTTCTTGTTCAGCAAACAGCTGTTTACCGGCTTGATTCAATGCATGGAAAACAGCTGCAATTGAGTAAGTATGGCAAAAATGTATAAACAGCATTACCATAACACAAATCTATAATATAAAGCGAAATGGCACTCACTCACTGACTGACTGACTGACTCACTCACTCACTCACTCACTCACTCGCATAACTAAAATCTACCGGACCAAAACGTTCAATTTGTAGTATGTTCAGAGGCGCACTAAGAAATCTTTTGGCAATATTTTAACTCTAAGAGGTTGTTTTTAAGGGTTTTTAAAGTTCGTCTTTTAGCATGTTATTCTTCTTCTCCCAATCTCTTAATTATAATTGAAATTTCCATATCATATGTTACTATAGAACTATAATCTAGATAGAGTACCTCTTCGAAAACAGTTGTTAACTGGCCACTAAATTAATAATTTTGTCAGGTTGGCATTAAGTTGAGTTGACTTATTAGGTTGGCACCAGTTGATCTAATGCATTTATCGCGGAAAAATGAGATTGGGCACTGCTACTTCAATCCTGGAATATTATATTACTAGCCGTCAGGCTCGCTTCGCTTGCCTATCCGTTAGCCAGACGTTTAGTCTGGACCCCCGACTGGATGCTCTAACATATCATAAAAATGCTCAATGAAAAATGCAGGCGAGCGAAGCGAGCCTGCTGTTTCATCTTGGACGATCCAGTCGGGGGTCCAGGGGGCGGAGCCCCCTGGCTAGACGGATATGGCGAGCGAAACGAGCCTTACGGCTAGTTGTGTATATAACAAAACTGTACTGCAAATAGAACTTTAAGCACTGCCAACACCTTCAGTGTTGTAATAGAACAACACATAATATCACATCAATAAACACACGGAAGTTTCTTTCCATAAGAGCGGTATGAAACAATTTAGCGAGCTATTAAGGTGTATGTAATGACCAAAACCCATCAAATTGGACGGATGTCTTTCAGTTGTCAATGATTTACCGTTTGTTGGTTTCCGTGGTGGAGCGGCTATTAATTCCATTAAGATCAGGAAGGGCGAGAGGGATTAACAGCCCATTTTCCCTGCGCCCTCTGGACTTAATGTTTGCAGCCCTAGATAGGATTAGCTGCCTTCAAACCTAACCTAACCTCTGTCAAACGATTTGCCCATTACTGTTGGATTACAATCACTTATATCAGAGTTGATCTACTATTTCTCAGTCATTCAAAAGACTGATCGATGTCCTTTAGTGAGGTCCACGTTGTAACTGCAGTGGAGGAAGATGGGAGAACAGAGTTTCCGATTCTCTGCCTTACCACTGCCTTCTATAATAGAGGATAGCTGATACTGGTATAAACTGATGTAATTTCAACTGTTCATACTTTTTTAAAAAAGCCAATCGATCTCCTATAGTGAGGACCACGTCATAATGGCAGTAGAAAAAGATGGAAGAGCAGCGTTTCCGATTCTCTGCCTTACCACTGCCTTCTAAAAAGGATAGCTGATACAGGTTTATTGATGTAGAATTAACTGTCCATTGTCGTTTAAAATATCAATTATATTTTATCATTGAATAAAAATCTGTGTACCGCACCAATACCTACTATTACTTCAGGCCTCACAACTAATTAATGACGTCATAAATGTGGATTGATTGTTTCTAGAAGTTTGAGTGGAAAATTTAATAAAAGTGTGAAAGAACAGTGTAAATAAAATGTGAAATAACAGTATAATTAGAGTGTGGAAGAACAGTGTAAATTAAGTGTGTGAAAGAACTTTTGAACTAATAAAATTAAAAAGTAAATGCAAAGTGTTGGAACTGTCCATACATCATAATATTAAAGGTTTACCTAACTGAAAAACAGTCTCCTGATGGTTTCTTTGTACCACAGATTTATTGTGATCAAGTTTGGGGAGCCTTTTTCCTAAAAACGAGTTACATCAATTTGGTTTATCTTTGATTTACCTCTCCTTTCAATACTGATACAGGCTATTATCAAGTATTTTTGTTGAGATGATTTTATCATATCTCTATTACTGAATCGAGTAGGCCTATGTCTATCAAGCTGAAAGTATGGATAAATTTGAATTTGTGGAATAAGTGTGTTTGATTTCATAAAATTTCTATTTATTAAAATACAAATACTTCTTTAATCTGAAATTTAGATAGTATTCCATCCAATAAAAAATCGATACCGTAACAAAAGTTTACATGATGAGCTAGTAGAAAGTACTATGATCTAGGAAGATAATCTACATGTTATGACGTCATTAAGTAGTTGTGGGGCCTGAAGTAATAGTAGGTATTAGTAATAGTAGGTATTGATTAGGCGCACTCACACAACTTTCCTTGCCGTTGATCACCTGACGCTAGTGTTCACGCGCATCTCGTCTACTTATACAAAGATCTGAGCCAGCTGGTGACAGGACAATAACGCTGGAGACATACGATGTCTGCTATCTCTTCATAGTGAATCATTTAATAGAATCACAGTTGCCAACAGTTTGCAATTGGATAGTCCATTTTCTCGAATTTCGAGCTTCTTTTCAATTTTAGGTGAAAATGTTACTGAACATTAATTGTAGAGATTTTCATGCTCATCTTTTCCACTCGAAATTTTATGTTCGAATTGTATCTGAAGCCTGATAATTGAGAATCTAAAATCATACTTTGCATGGATGGGGCGGAGCTCCTGAAATTTTTACAGATAAGGGACTTGTAGCAGTTGAGCTTATCAATGACTATTTTAGGTATGAATTTAATCAAAATTTTTGGAGCCGTTTTCCGAGAAAATCGCGAAAACTCCTGTTTTTGACAACATTTTTCTCTTTAGCCGCCATCTTGAATTGCATTTGATCGAAATTGTTCGTGTCGGATCCTTATATTGTGAGGACCTTAAGTTCCAAATTGAAGTCATTCCGTTAATTGGGAGATGAGATATCGTGTACAGAAACTCACATACACTCATACACACACACACCATACATACCATACCCAAAACCACTTTTGGACTCAGGGGACCTTGAAACGTATAGAAATTTGGAAATTGAGGTACCTTAATTTTTTTCGGAAAGCATACTTTCCTTACTTATGGTACTAGGGCAAGGAAGTAAAAGACTAAGAAATTGTCTAAAAACCACATATTTATTGATACTTAGAAGACTGATCTCAGTTATTAATATAGGGCAAGGAAGTACAAGACTAAGAAATTGTCTAAAAACCACTATTTATTGATACTTAGAAAAGACTGATCTCAGTTATTACAACATTGTCAATCTCTGAGAACTAAAACTAAATACAAGAGCAGCAGAATTTATACTAGTAGGCGAGTACTGCTATTGGTCAAGGGCATGAACGCCTGCCATTGGCCCAGCTAGACAGTCTCCTCCACTCAACGGTGTCACAAAATGGCGGCTTAAGAAACAGACTCGCCATGATAACAAATTTTACTTTCAGAGCAAAATAAGAACCAAGAAAACATATAATATTTTTCAATGATTTCATAATGAATTTTTTCATAATTAATACGAAATATTCTGTTAATTAATTCTTATTCTACATTGATAAGGACGATCAAGGGCAACAGAGCAAAGCGAGAAAGTGATAGCGCTATCTGCTTTGGTGGATGATAGACAAGGATAGCAATCCAATGCAATCAACCCTACCATCATAACGTGGACCCACTATAGACATATGACCTGCATCACTTCCACCTCAGATTCTCAGTGCCGGTTAAATTTAACCGTGATTAAATTCACGAGAACCTATCAGAGAAGCCGTCTTTTCGGAAAAGTCTACTCCAATTGGTTCTCGGAAATTAAGCACGTTTAAAATTTAATCGACTTTTGTGCAACCGGACTCCGCAGTTGAATTGATAATTATTTCTCTGATTGTTCTTGTGAAATTAACAACGTTAAAATTCAACCCGCTTTTGTGCAACCGGGCCTTATTGTCTTCAGTAAATCCTAGCCTACATCGTCCGATTTTGTTATACTTTGATGAATGTATTTTTAACTCTCCAACCTTTAGTATACTGCTCTCCATCGTCATTTGAGCTGTTGCTATTTCTGTTGTACTGTATTCTTCAACTCCAAGTGATTGGTAGAATCTTGAAATCTCTCCAACTCGACTCCCATTGGCTGACATCATGATAACAGAATTGCTACTCTCCTATTGGTTAGCTCGTGATTGGTTGAAGAAGTCTCTCTTGGGGCGTCATTTCACCTACATATATAGGGTGTTTCAGAAAAGGTGTAACAGCCGAAAACCATGGATTATAAATTAAATTTGCAACAACAAATGTCCAGTGAAATATTCTTATATCGACCTTAGTTTTCGAGATATTTCGATATTTTTGAAAAACATCAATAAC